>NW_027277871.1:0-23590 GCF_030028105.1 Mobula birostris
GGAGATTCAGGGCAGGAGTTTTAGGGCATGAGATTCAGGGCATGAGTATCAGGGCAGGAGTTTCAGGGGAGGAGTTTAGGGCATGAGATTCAGGCCATGAGATTCAGGACATGAGTTTCAGGGCAGGAGATTCAGGGCATGAGATTCAGGGCATGAGTTTCAAGGCATGATATTCAGGGCATGAGTTTCAGGGCATGAGATTCAGGGCTGGAGCTTCAGGGCATGTGATTCAGGGCATGAGTTTCAGGGCAGGAGATTCAGGACAGGAGTTTCAGGGCATGTGATTCAGGGAATTAGTTTTGTGGCAGGAGATTCAGGGCAGGAGTTTCATGGCATGAAATTCAGAGCTGTGGTTTCAGGGCTTGAGATTCCGGACAGGTGTTTCAGGGCATGAGATTCAGGGCATCTGATTCAGAGCATTAGTTTCAGGGCAGGAGATTCAGGGCTGGAGTTTCAGGGGATGAGATTCAGGGCAAAAGTTTCAGGGCATGTTATTCAGGGCATGAGTTTCAGGGCAGGAGTTTCAGGGGAGGAGTTTCAGGGCATGAGATTCAGGCTATGATATTCACTGCATGAGATTCAGGGCAGGAGATTCAGGGCATGAGATTCAGGGCATGAGTTTCAGGGGAGGAGTTTCAGTGCATGAGATTCAGGCCATGATATTCAGGGCATGAGATTCAGGGCAGGAGATTCAGGGCATGAGATTCAGCACATTAGTTTCAGGACAGGAGATTCAGGGCAGGAGTTTCAGGGCATGAGATTCAGGGCTTCAGTTTCAGGGTATGGGATTCAGGGCTGTGGTTTCAGGGCAGGAGATTCAGGGCAGGAGTTTCAGGGCATGAGATTCAGGGCTGTGGTTTCAGGGCTTGAGATTCAGGGCAGGTGTTTCAGGGCATGGGATTCAGGGCATGAGATTCCGGGCATTAGTTTCAGGGCAGGAGATTCAGGTCAGGAGTTTCAGGGCATGAGATTCAGGGCTTCAGTTTCAGGGCATGGGATTCAGGGCTGTGGTTTCAGGGCTTGACATTCCGGGCTGCAGTTGGAGGGCAGGAGATTCAGGGCATGAGTTTCAGGGCAGGAGGTTTAAGGCATGAGATTCAGGGCATGAGTTTCAGGGCAGGAGATTCAGGGCATTAGTTTCAGGGTAGGAGATTCAGGGCTGTAGGTTCAGGGCAGGAGATTCAGGGTGTGAGATTCAGTGTAGTAGTTTCTGGGCTTGAGATTCAGGGCAGGCGTTTCAGGGCATGAGATTCAGGGCATGAGATCAAAGGTATGAAATTCAGGGCATGAGTTTCAGGACAGGAGATTCAGGACAGTAGATTCAGGGCATGAGATCAAGGGCATAAAATTCAGGGCATGAGTTTGAGGACAGGAGATTCAGGGCAGGAGATTCAGGGCATGAGATTCAGGACTTCAGATTCAGGGCTGGAGTTTCAGTGCAAAAATATCAGGGCATGAGTTTCAGGGCATTTGATTCAGGGCATGAGTTTCAGAACAGGAGGTTCAGGGCAGGAGGTTCAGGGCAGGACTTTCAGGGCATGTGATTCAGGGCATTAGTTTCAGGGTAGGAGATTCAGGGCTGCAGTTGCAGGTCATGAGATTCATGGCATGAGTTTCAGGGCAGGAGATTCAGGGCAGGAGTTTTAGGGCATGAGATTCAGGGCATGAGTATCAGGGCAGGAGTTTCAGGGGAGGAGTTTAGGGCATGAGATTCAGGCCATGAGATTCAGGACATGAGTTTCAGGGCAGGAGATTCAGGGCATGAGATTCAGGGCATGAGTTTCAAGGCATGATATTCAGGGCATGAGTTTCAGGGCATGAGATTCAGGGCTGGAGCTTCAGGGCATGTGATTCAGGGCATGAGTTTCAGGGCAGGAGATTCAGGACAGGAGTTTCAGGGCATGTGATTCAGGGAATTAGTTTTGTGGCAGGAGATTCAGGGCAGGAGTTTCATGGCATGAAATTCAGAGCTGTGGTTTCAGGGCTTGAGATTCCGGACAGGTGTTTCAGGGCATGAGATTCAGGGCATCTGATTCAGAGCATTAGTTTCAGGGCAGGAGATTCAGGGCTGGAGTTTCAGGGGATGAGATTCAGGGCAAAAGTTTCAGGGCATGTTATTCAGGGCATGAGTTTCAGGGCAGGAGTTTCAGGGGAGGAGTTTCAGGGCATGAGATTCAGGCTATGATATTCACTGCATGAGATTCAGGGCAGGAGATTCAGGGCATGAGATTCAGGGCATGAGTTTCAGGGGAGGAGTTTCAGTGCATGAGATTCAGGCCATGATATTCAGGGCATGAGATTCAGGGCAGGAGATTCAGGGCATGAGATTCAGGGCATTAGTTTCAGGGCAGGAGATTCAGGGCAGGAGTTTCAGGGCATGAGATTCAGGGCTTCAGTTTCAGGGTATGGGATTCAGGGCTGTGGTTTCAGGGCAGGAGATTCAGGGCAGGAGTTTCAGGGCATGAGATTCAGGGCTGTGGTTTCAGGGCTTGAGATTCAGGGCAGGTGTTTCAGGGCATGGGATTCAGGGCATGAGATTCCGGGCATTAGTTTCAGGGCAGGAGATTCAGGTCAGGAGTTTCAGGGCATGAGATTCAGGGCTTCAGTTTCAGGGCATGGGATTCAGGGCTGTGGTTTCAGGGCTTGACATTCCGGGCTGCAGTTGGAGGGCAGGAGATTCAGGGCATGAGTTTCAGGGAAGGAGGTTTAAGGCATGAGATTCAGGGCATGAGTTTCAGGGTAGGAGATTCAGGGCTGTAGGTTCAGGGCAGGAGATTCAGGGTGTGAGATTCAGTGTAGTAGTTTCTGGGCTTGAGATTCAGGGCAGGCGTTTCAGGGCATGAGATTCAGGGCATGAGATCAAAGGTATGAAATTCAGGGCATGAGTTTCAGGACAGGAGATTCAGGACAGTAGATTCAGGGCATGAGATCAAGGGCATAAAATTCAGGGCATGAGTTTGAGGACAGGAGATTCAGGGCAGGAGATTCAGGGCATGAGATTCAGGACTTCAGATTCAGGGCTGGAGTTTCAGTGCAAAAATTTCAGGGCATGAGTTTCAGGGCATTTGATTCAGGGCATGAGTTTCAGAACAGGAGGTTCAGGGCAGGAGGTTCAGGGCAGGACTTTCAGGGCATGTGATTCAGGGCATTAGTTTCAGGGTAGGAGATTCAGGGCTGCAGTTGCAGGTCATGAGATTCATGGCATGAGTTTCAGGGCAGGAGATTCAGGGCAGGAGTTTTAGGGCATGAGATTCAGGGCATGAGTATCAGGGCAGGAGTTTCAGGGGAGGAGTTTAGGGCATGAGATTCAGGCCATGAGATTCAGGACATGAGTTTCAGGGCAGGAGATTCAGGGCATGAGATTCAGGGCATGAGTTTCAAGGCATGATATTCAGGGCATGAGTTTCAGGGCATGAGATTCAGGGCTGGAGTTTCAGAGCATGTGATTCAGGGCATGAGTTTCAGGGCAGGAGATACAGGACAGGAGTTTCAGGGCATGTGATTCAGGGAATTAGTTTCGTGGCAGGAGATTCAGGGCAGGAGTTTCATGGCACGAAATTCAGAGCTGTGGTTTCAGGGCTTGAGATTCAGGACAGGTGTTTCAGGGCATGAGATTCAGGGCATTTGATTCAGGGCATGAGTTTCAGAACAGGAGGTTCAGGGCAGGAGGTTCAGGGCAGGACTTTCAGGGCATGTGATTCAGGGCATTAGTTTCAGGGTAGGAGATTCAGGGCTGCAGTTGCAGGTCATGAGATTCATGGCATGAGTTTCAGGGCAGGAGATTCAGGGCAGGAGTTTTAGGGCATGAGATTCAGGGCATGAGTATCAGGGCAGGAGTTTCAGGGGAGGAGTTTAGGGCATGAGATTCAGGCCATGAGATTCAGGACATGAGTTTCAGGGCAGGAGATTCAGGGCATGAGATTCAGGGCATGAGTTTCAAGGCATGATATTCAGGGCATGAGTTTCAGGGCATGAGATTCAGGGCTGGAGTTTCAGTGCATTTGATTCAGGGCATGAGTTTCAGGGCAGGAGATTCAGGACAGGAGTTTCAGGGCATGTGATTCAGGGAATTAGTTTTGTGGCAGGAGATTCAGGGCAGGAGTTTCATGGCATGAAATTCAGAGCTGTGGTTTCAGGGCTTGAGATTCCGGACAGGTGTTTCTGGGCATGAGATTCAGGGCATCTGATTCAGGGCATTAGTTTCAGGGCAGGAGATTCAGGGCTGGAGTTTCAGGGCATGAGATTCAGGGCAAAAGTTTCAGGGCAGGAGTTTCAGGGCATGAGATTCAGGGCTTCAGTTTCAGGGTATGGGATTCAGGGCTGTGGTTTCAGGGCAGGAGATTCAGGGCAGGAGTTTCAGGGCATGAGATTCAGGGCTGTGGTTTCAGGGCTTGAGATTCAGGGCGGGTGTTTCAGGGCATGGGATTCAGGGCATGAGATTCCGGGCATTAGTTTCAGGGCAGGAGATTCAGGTCAGGAGTTTCAGGGCATGAGATTCAGGGCTTCAGTTTCAGGGCATGGGATTCAGGGCTGTGGTTTCAGGGCTTGACATTCCGGGCTGCAGTTGGAGGGCAGGAGATTCAGGGCATGAGTTTCAGGGCAGGAGGTTTAAGGCATGAGATTCAGGGCATGAGTTTCAGGGCAGGAGATTCAAGGCATTAGTTTCAGGGTAGGAGATTCAGGGCTGTAGGTTCAGGGCAGGAGATTCAGGTTTTGAGATTCAGGGCAGGAAATTCAGGGTGTGAGATTCAGTGCAGTAGTGTCTGGGCTTGAGATTCAGGGCAGGCGTTTCAGGGCATGAGATTCAGGGCATGAGATCAAAGGTATGAAATTCAGGGCATGAGTTTCAGGACAGGAGATTCAGGACAGGAGATTCAGGGCATGAGATCAAGGGCATAAAATTCAGGGCATGAGTTTCAGGACAGGAGATTCAGGGCATGAGATTCAGGACTTCAGATTCAGGGCAGGAGTTTCAGGGCAAAAATTTCAGGGCATGAGTTTCAGGGCATTTGATTCAGGGCATGAGTTTCAGAACAGGAGGTTCAGGGCAGGAGATTCAGGGCATGAGTTTCAGGGCAGGAGGTTTAAGGCATGAGATTCAGGGCATGAGTTTCAGGGCAGGAGATTCAGGGCTGTAGGTTCAGGGCAGGAGATTCAGGTTTTGAGATTCAGGGCAGGAAATTCAGGGTGTGAGATTCAGTGCAGTAGTTTCTGGGCTTGAGATTCAGGGCAGGCGTTTCAGGGCATGAGATTCAGGGCATGAGATCAAAGGTATGAAATTCAGGGCATGAGTTTCAGGACAGGAGATTCAGGACAGGAGATTCAGGGCATGAGATCAAGGGCATAAAATTCAGGGCATGAGTTTCAGGACAGGAGATTCAGGGCAGGAGATTCAGGGCATGAGATTCAGGACTTCAGATTCAGGGCTGGTGTTTCAGGGCAACAATTTCAGGGCATGAGTTTCGGGGCATTTGATTCAGGGCATGAGTTTCAGAACAGGAGGTTCAGGGCAGGAGGTTCAGGGCAGGACTTTCAGGGCATGTGATTCAGGGCATTAGTTTCAGGGTAGGAGATTCAGGGCTGCAGTTGCAGGTCATGAGATTCATGGCATGAGTTTCAGGGCAGGAGATTCAGGGCAGGAGTTTTAGGGCATGAGATTCAGGGCATGAGTATCAGGGCAGGAGTTTCAGGGGAGGAGTTTAGGGCATGAGATTCAGGCCATGAGATTCAGGACATGAGTTTCAGGGCAGGAGATTCAGGGCATGAGATTCAGGGCATGAGTTTCAAGGCATGATATTCAGGGCATGACTTTCAGGGCATGAGATTCAGGGCTGGAGCTTCAGGGCATGTGATTCAGGGCATGAGTTTCAGGGCAGGAGATTCAGGACAGGAGTTTCAGGGCATGTGATTCAGGGAATTAGTTTTGTGGCAGGAGATTCAGGGCAGGAGTTTCATGGCATGAAATTCAGAGCTGTGGTTTCAGGGCTTGAGATTCCGGACAGGTGTTTCAGGGCATGAGATTCAGGGCATCTGATTCAGGGCATTAGTTTCAGGGCAGGAGATTCAGGGCTGGAGTTTCAGGGCATGAGATTCAGGGCAAAAGTTTCAGGGCATGTTATTCAGGGCATGAGTTTCAGGGCAGGAGTTTCAGGGGAGGAGTTTCAGGGCATGAGATTCAGGCTATGATATTCACTGCATGAGATTCAGGGCAGGAGATTCAGGGCATGAGATTCAGGGCATGAGTTTCAGGGGAGGAGTTTCAGTGCATGAGATTCAGGCCATGATATTCAGGGCATGAGATTCAGGGCAGGAGATTCAGGGCATGAGATTCAGCACATTAGTTTCAGGACAGGAGATTCAGGGCAGGAGTTTCAGGGCATGAGATTCAGGGCTTCAGTTTCAGGGTATGGGATTCAGGGCTGTGGTTTCAGGGCAGGAGATTCAGGGCAGGAGTTTCAGGGCATGAGATTCAGGGCTGTGGTTTCAGGGCTTGAGATTCAGGGCAGGTGTTTCAGGGCATGGGATTCAGGGCATGAGATTCCGGGCATTAGTTTCAGGGCAGGAGATTCAGGTCAGGAGTTTCAGGGCATGAGATTCAGGGCTTCAGTTTCAGGGCATGGGATTCAGGGCTGTGGTTTCAGGGCTTGACATTCCGGGCTGCAGTTGGAGGGCAGGAGATTCAGGGCATGAGTTTCAGGGCAGGAGGTTTAAGGCATGAGATTCAGGGCATGAGTTTCAGGGCAGGAGATTCAGGGCATTAGTTTCAGGGTAGGAGATTCAGGGCTGTAGGTTCAGGGCAGGAGATTCAGGGTGTGAGATTCAGTGTAGTAGTTTCTGGGCTTGAGATTCAGGGCAGGCGTTTCAGGGCATGAGATTCAGGGCATGAGATCAAAGGTATGAAATTCAGGGCATGAGTTTCAGGACAGGAGATTCAGGACAGTAGATTCAGGGCATGAGATCAAGGGCATAAAATTCAGGGCATGAGTTTGAGGACAGGAGATTCAGGGCAGGAGATTCAGGGCATGAGATTCAGGACTTCAGATTCAGGGCTGGAGTTTCAGTGCAAAAATATCAGGGCATGAGTTTCAGGGCATTTGATTCAGGGCATGAGTTTCAGAACAGGAGGTTCAGGGCAGGAGGTTCAGGGCAGGACTTTCAGGGCATGTGATTCAGGGCATTAGTTTCAGGGTAGGAGATTCAGGGCTGCAGTTGCAGGTCATGAGATTCATGGCATGAGTTTCAGGGCAGGAGATTCAGGGCAGGAGTTTTAGGGCATGAGATTCAGGGCATGAGTATCAGGGCAGGAGTTTCAGGGGAGGAGTTTAGGGCATGAGATTCAGGCCATGAGATTCAGGACATGAGTTTCAGGGCAGGAGATTCAGGGCATGAGATTCAGGGCATGAGTTTCAAGGCATGATATTCAGGGCATGAGTTTCAGGGCATGAGATTCAGGGCTGGAGCTTCAGGGCATGTGATTCAGGGCATGAGTTTCAGGGCAGGAGATTCAGGACAGGAGTTTCAGGGCATGTGATTCAGGGAATTAGTTTTGTGGCAGGAGATTCAGGGCAGGAGTTTCATGGCATGAAATTCAGAGCTGTGGTTTCAGGGCTTGAGATTCCGGACAGGTGTTTCAGGGCATGAGATTCAGGGCATCTGATTCAGAGCATTAGTTTCAGGGCAGGAGATTCAGGGCTGGAGTTTCAGGGGATGAGATTCAGGGCAAAAGTTTCAGGGCATGTTATTCAGGGCATGAGTTTCAGGGCAGGAGTTTCAGGGGAGGAGTTTCAGGGCATGAGATTCAGGCTATGATATTCACTGCATGAGATTCAGGGCAGGAGATTCAGGGCATGAGATTCAGGGCATGAGTTTCAGGGGAGGAGTTTCAGTGCATGAGATTCAGGCCATGATATTCAGGGCATGAGATTCAGGGCAGGAGATTCAGGGCATGAGATTCAGCACATTAGTTTCAGGACAGGAGATTCAGGGCAGGAGTTTCAGGGCATGAGATTCAGGGCATGAGATTCAGGGCATGAGTTTCAAGGCATGATATTCAGGGCATGAGTTTCAGGGCATGAGATTCAGGGCTGGAGCTTCAGGGCATGTGATTCAGGGCATGAGTTTCAGGGCAGGAGATTCAGGACAGGAGTTTCAGGGCATGTGATTCAGGGAATTAGTTTTGTGGCAGGAGATTCAGGGCAGGAGTTTCATGGCATGAAATTCAGAGCTGTGGTTTCAGGGCTTGAGATTCCGGACAGGTGTTTCAGGGCATGAGATTCAGGGCATCTGATTCAGAGCATTAGTTTCAGGGCAGGAGATTCAGGGCTGGAGTTTCAGGGGATGAGATTCAGGGCAAAAGTTTCAGGGCATGTTATTCAGGGCATGAGTTTCAGGGCAGGAGTTTCAGGGGAGGAGTTTCAGGGCATGAGATTCAGGCTATGATATTCACTGCATGAGATTCAGGGCAGGAGATTCAGGGCATGAGATTCAGGGCATGAGTTTCAGGGGAGGAGTTTCAGTGCATGAGATTCAGGCCATGATATTCAGGGCATGAGATTCAGGGCAGGAGATTCAGGGCATGAGATTCAGCACATTAGTTTCAGGACAGGAGATTCAGGGCAGGAGTTTCAGGGCATGAGATTCAGGGCTTCAGTTTCAGGGTATGGGATTCAGGGCTGTGGTTTCAGGGCAGGAGATTCAGGGCAGGAGTTTCAGGGCATGAGATTCAGGGCTGTGGTTTCAGGGCTTGAGATTCAGGGCAGGTGTTTCAGGGCATGGGATTCAGGGCATGAGATTCCGGGCATTAGTTTCAGGGCAGGAGATTCAGGTCAGGAGTTTCAGGGCATGAGATTCAGGGCTTCAGTTTCAGGGCATGGGATTCAGGGCTGTGGTTTCAGGGCTTGACATTCCGGGCTGCAGTTGGAGGGCAGGAGATTCAGGGCATGAGTTTCAGGGCAGGAGGTTTAAGGCATGAGATTCAGGGCATGAGTTTCAGGGCAGGAGATTCAGGGCATTAGTTTCAGGGTAGGAGATTCAGGGCTGTAGGTTCAGGGCAGGAGATTCAGGGTGTGAGATTCAGTGTAGTAGTTTCTGGGCTTGAGATTCAGGGCAGGCGTTTCAGGGCATGAGATTCAGGGCATGAGATCAAAGGTATGAAATTCAGGGCATGAGTTTCAGGACAGGAGATTCAGGACAGTAGATTCAGGGCATGAGATCAAGGGCATAAAATTCAGGGCATGAGTTTGAGGACAGGAGATTCAGGGCAGGAGATTCAGGGCATGAGATTCAGGACTTCAGATTCAGGGCTGGAGTTTCAGTGCAAAAATATCAGGGCATGAGTTTCAGGGCATTTGATTCAGGGCATGAGTTTCAGAACAGGAGGTTCAGGGCAGGAGGTTCAGGGCAGGACTTTCAGGGCATGTGATTCAGGGCATTAGTTTCAGGGTAGGAGATTCAGGGCTGCAGTTGCAGGTCATGAGATTCATGGCATGAGTTTCAGGGCAGGAGATTCAGGGCAGGAGTTTTAGGGCATGAGATTCAGGGCATGAGTATCAGGGCAGGAGTTTCAGGGGAGGAGTTTAGGGCATGAGATTCAGGCCATGAGATTCAGGACATGAGTTTCAGGGCAGGAGATTCAGGGCATGAGATTCAGGGCATGAGTTTCAAGGCATGATATTCAGGGCATGAGTTTCAGGGCATGAGATTCAGGGCTGGAGCTTCAGGGCATGTGATTCAGGGCATGAGTTTCAGGGCAGGAGATTCAGGACAGGAGTTTCAGGGCATGTGATTCAGGGAATTAGTTTTGTGGCAGGAGATTCAGGGCAGGAGTTTCATGGCATGAAATTCAGAGCTGTGGTTTCAGGGCTTGAGATTCCGGACAGGTGTTTCAGGGCATGAGATTCAGGGCATCTGATTCAGAGCATTAGTTTCAGGGCAGGAGATTCAGGGCTGGAGTTTCAGGGGATGAGATTCAGGGCAAAAGTTTCAGGGCATGTTATTCAGGGCATGAGTTTCAGGGCAGGAGTTTCAGGGGAGGAGTTTCAGGGCATGAGATTCAGGCTATGATATTCACTGCATGAGATTCAGGGCAGGAGATTCAGGGCATGAGATTCAGGGCATGAGTTTCAGGGGAGGAGTTTCAGTGCATGAGATTCAGGCCATGATATTCAGGGCATGAGATTCAGGGCAGGAGATTCAGGGCATGAGATTCAGGGCATTAGTTTCAGGGCAGGAGATTCAGGGCAGGAGTTTCAGGGCATGAGATTCAGGGCTTCAGTTTCAGGGTATGGGATTCAGGGCTGTGGTTTCAGGGCAGGAGATTCAGGGCAGGAGTTTCAGGGCATGAGATTCAGGGCTGTGGTTTCAGGGCTTGAGATTCAGGGCAGGTGTTTCAGGGCATGGGATTCAGGGCATGAGATTCCGGGCATTAGTTTCAGGGCAGGAGATTCAGGTCAGGAGTTTCAGGGCATGAGATTCAGGGCTTCAGTTTCAGGGCATGGGATTCAGGGCTGTGGTTTCAGGGCTTGACATTCCGGGCTGCAGTTGGAGGGCAGGAGATTCAGGGCATGAGTTTCAGGGAAGGAGGTTTAAGGCATGAGATTCAGGGCATGAGTTTCAGGGTAGGAGATTCAGGGCTGTAGGTTCAGGGCAGGAGATTCAGGGTGTGAGATTCAGTGTAGTAGTTTCTGGGCTTGAGATTCAGGGCAGGCGTTTCAGGGCATGAGATTCAGGGCATGAGATCAAAGGTATGAAATTCAGGGCATGAGTTTCAGGACAGGAGATTCAGGACAGTAGATTCAGGGCATGAGATCAAGGGCATAAAATTCAGGGCATGAGTTTGAGGACAGGAGATTCAGGGCAGGAGATTCAGGGCATGAGATTCAGGACTTCAGATTCAGGGCTGGAGTTTCAGTGCAAAAATTTCAGGGCATGAGTTTCAGGGCATTTGATTCAGGGCATGAGTTTCAGAACAGGAGGTTCAGGGCAGGAGGTTCAGGGCAGGACTTTCAGGGCATGTGATTCAGGGCATTAGTTTCAGGGTAGGAGATTCAGGGCTGCAGTTGCAGGTCATGAGATTCATGGCATGAGTTTCAGGGCAGGAGATTCAGGGCAGGAGTTTTAGGGCATGAGATTCAGGGCATGAGTATCAGGGCAGGAGTTTCAGGGGAGGAGTTTAGGGCATGAGATTCAGGCCATGAGATTCAGGACATGAGTTTCAGGGCAGGAGATTCAGGGCATGAGATTCAGGGCATGAGTTTCAAGGCATGATATTCAGGGCATGAGTTTCAGGGCATGAGATTCAGGGCTGGAGTTTCAGAGCATGTGATTCAGGGCATGAGTTTCAGGGCAGGAGATTCAGGACAGGAGTTTCAGGGCATGTGATTCAGGGAATTAGTTTCGTGGCAGGAGATTCAGGGCAGGAGTTTCATGGCACGAAATTCAGAGCTGTGGTTTCAGGGCTTGAGATTCAGGACAGGTGTTTCAGGGCATGAGATTCAGGGCATTTGATTCAGGGCATGAGTTTCAGAACAGGAGGTTCAGGGCAGGAGGTTCAGGGCAGGACTTTCAGGGCATGTGATTCAGGGCATTAGTTTCAGGGTAGGAGATTCAGGGCTGCAGTTGCAGGTCATGAGATTCATGGCATGAGTTTCAGGGCAGGAGATTCAGGGCAGGAGTTTTAGGGCATGAGATTCAGGGCATGAGTATCAGGGCAGGAGTTTCAGGGGAGGAGTTTAGGGCATGAGATTCAGGCCATGAGATTCAGGACATGAGTTTCAGGGCAGGAGATTCAGGGCATGAGATTCAGGGCATGAGTTTCAAGGCATGATATTCAGGGCATGAGTTTCAGGGCATGAGATTCAGGGCTGGAGTTTCAGTGCATTTGATTCAGGGCATGAGTTTCAGGGCAGGAGATTCAGGACAGGAGTTTCAGGGCATGTGATTCAGGGAATTAGTTTTGTGGCAGGAGATTCAGGGCAGGAGTTTCATGGCATGAAATTCAGAGCTGTGGTTTCAGGGCTTGAGATTCCGGACAGGTGTTTCTGGGCATGAGATTCAGGGCATCTGATTCAGGGCATTAGTTTCAGGGCAGGAGATTCAGGGCTGGAGTTTCAGGGCATGAGATTCAGGGCAAAAGTTTCAGGGCAGGAGTTTCAGGGCATGAGATTCAGGGCTTCAGTTTCAGGGTATGGGATTCAGGGCTGTGGTTTCAGGGCAGGAGATTCAGGGCAGGAGTTTCAGGGCATGAGATTCAGGGCTGTGGTTTCAGGGCTTGAGATTCAGGGCGGGTGTTTCAGGGCATGGGATTCAGGGCATGAGATTCCGGGCATTAGTTTCAGGGCAGGAGATTCAGGTCAGGAGTTTCAGGGCATGAGATTCAGGGCTTCAGTTTCAGGGCATGGGATTCAGGGCTGTGGTTTCAGGGCTTGACATTCCGGGCTGCAGTTGGAGGGCAGGAGATTCAGGGCATGAGTTTCAGGGCAGGAGGTTTAAGGCATGAGATTCAGGGCATGAGTTTCAGGGCAGGAGATTCAAGGCATTAGTTTCAGGGTAGGAGATTCAGGGCTGTAGGTTCAGGGCAGGAGATTCAGGTTTTGAGATTCAGGGCAGGAAATTCAGGGTGTGAGATTCAGTGCAGTAGTGTCTGGGCTTGAGATTCAGGGCAGGCGTTTCAGGGCATGAGATTCAGGGCATGAGATCAAAGGTATGAAATTCAGGGCATGAGTTTCAGGACAGGAGATTCAGGACAGGAGATTCAGGGCATGAGATCAAGGGCATAAAATTCAGGGCATGAGTTTCAGGACAGGAGATTCAGGGCATGAGATTCAGGACTTCAGATTCAGGGCAGGAGTTTCAGGGCAAAAATTTCAGGGCATGAGTTTCAGGGCATTTGATTCAGGGCATGAGTTTCAGAACAGGAGGTTCAGGGCAGGAGATTCAGGGCATGAGTTTCAGGGCAGGAGGTTTAAGGCATGAGATTCAGGGCATGAGTTTCAGGGCAGGAGATTCAGGGCTGTAGGTTCAGGGCAGGAGATTCAGGTTTTGAGATTCAGGGCAGGAAATTCAGGGTGTGAGATTCAGTGCAGTAGTTTCTGGGCTTGAGATTCAGGGCAGGCGTTTCAGGGCATGAGATTCAGGGCATGAGATCAAAGGTATGAAATTCAGGGCATGAGTTTCAGGACAGGAGATTCAGGACAGGAGATTCAGGGCATGAGATCAAGGGCATAAAATTCAGGGCATGAGTTTCAGGGCAGGAGATTCAGGGCATGAGATTCAGGACTTCAGATTCAGGGCTGGTGTTTCAGGGCAACAATTTCAGGGCATGAGTTTCGGGGCATTTGATTCAGGGCATGAGTTTCAGAACAGGAGGTTCAGGGCAGGAGGTTCAGGGCAGGACTTTCAGGGCATGTGATTCAGGGCATTAGTTTCAGGGTAGGAGATTCAGGGCTGCAGTTGCAGGTCATGAGATTCATGGCATGAGTTTCAGGGCAGGAGATTCAGGGCAGGAGTTTTAGGGCATGAGATTCAGGGCATGAGTATCAGGGCAGGAGTTTCAGGGGAGGAGTTTAGGGCATGAGATTCAGGCCATGAGATTCAGGACATGAGTTTCAGGGCAGGAGATTCAGGGCATGAGATTCAGGGCATGAGTTTCAAGGCATGATATTCAGGGCATGACTTTCAGGGCATGAGATTCAGGGCTGGAGCTTCAGGGCATGTGATTCAGGGCATGAGTTTCAGGGCAGGAGATTCAGGACAGGAGTTTCAGGGCATGTGATTCAGGGAATTAGTTTTGTGGCAGGAGATTCAGGGCAGGAGTTTCATGGCATGAAATTCAGAGCTGTGGTTTCAGGGCTTGAGATTCCGGACAGGTGTTTCAGGGCATGAGATTCAGGGCATCTGATTCAGGGCATTAGTTTCAGGGCAGGAGATTCAGGGCTGGAGTTTCAGGGCATGAGATTCAGGGCAAAAGTTTCAGGGCATGTTATTCAGGGCATGAGTTTCAGGGCAGGAGTTTCAGGGGAGGAGTTTCAGGGCATGAGATTCAGGCTATGATATTCACTGCATGAGATTCAGGGCAGGAGATTCAGGGCATGAGATTCAGGGCATGAGTTTCAGGGGAGGAGTTTCAGTGCATGAGATTCAGGCCATGATATTCAGGGCATGAGATTCAGGGCAGGAGATTCAGGGCATGAGATTCAGCACATTAGTTTCAGGACAGGAGATTCAGGGCAGGAGTTTCAGGGCATGAGATTCAGGGCTTCAGTTTCAGGGTATGGGATTCAGGGCTGTGGTTTCAGGGCAGGAGATTCAGGGCAGGAGTTTCAGGGCATGAGATTCAGGGCTGTGGTTTCAGGGCTTGAGATTCAGGGCAGGTGTTTCAGGGCATGGGATTCAGGGCATGAGATTCCGGGCATTAGTTTCAGGGCAGGAGATTCAGGTCAGGAGTTTCAGGGCATGAGATTCAGGGCTTCAGTTTCAGGGCATGGGATTCAGGGCTGTGGTTTCAGGGCTTGACATTCCGGGCTGCAGTTGGAGGGCAGGAGATTCAGGGCATGAGTTTCAGGGCAGGAGGTTTAAGGCATGAGATTCAGGGCATGAGTTTCAGGGCAGGAGATTCAGGGCATTAGTTTCAGGGTAGGAGATTCAGGGCTGTAGGTTCAGGGCAGGAGATTCAGGGTGTGAGATTCAGTGTAGTAGTTTCTGGGCTTGAGATTCAGGGCAGGCGTTTCAGGGCATGAGATTCAGGGCATGAGATCAAAGGTATGAAATTCAGGGCATGAGTTTCAGGACAGGAGATTCAGGACAGTAGATTCAGGGCATGAGATCAAGGGCATAAAATTCAGGGCATGAGTTTGAGGACAGGAGATTCAGGGCAGGAGATTCAGGGCATGAGATTCAGGACTTCAGATTCAGGGCTGGAGTTTCAGTGCAAAAATATCAGGGCATGAGTTTCAGGGCATTTGATTCAGGGCATGAGTTTCAGAACAGGAGGTTCAGGGCAGGAGGTTCAGGGCAGGACTTTCAGGGCATGTGATTCAGGGCATTAGTTTCAGGGTAGGAGATTCAGGGCTGCAGTTGCAGGTCATGAGATTCATGGCATGAGTTTCAGGGCAGGAGATTCAGGGCAGGAGTTTTAGGGCATGAGATTCAGGGCATGAGTATCAGGGCAGGAGTTTCAGGGGAGGAGTTTAGGGCATGAGATTCAGGCCATGAGATTCAGGACATGAGTTTCAGGGCAGGAGATTCAGGGCATGAGATTCAGGGCATGAGTTTCAAGGCATGATATTCAGGGCATGAGTTTCAGGGCATGAGATTCAGGGCTGGAGCTTCAGGGCATGTGATTCAGGGCATGAGTTTCAGGGCAGGAGATTCAGGACAGGAGTTTCAGGGCATGTGATTCAGGGAATTAGTTTTGTGGCAGGAGATTCAGGGCAGGAGTTTCATGGCATGAAATTCAGAGCTGTGGTTTCAGGGCTTGAGATTCCGGACAGGTGTTTCAGGGCATGAGATTCAGGGCATCTGATTCAGAGCATTAGTTTCAGGGCAGGAGATTCAGGGCTGGAGTTTCAGGGGATGAGATTCAGGGCAAAAGTTTCAGGGCATGTTATTCAGGGCATGAGTTTCAGGGCAGGAGTTTCAGGGGAGGAGTTTCAGGGCATGAGATTCAGGCTATGATATTCACTGCATGAGATTCAGGGCAGGAGATTCAGGGCATGAGATTCAGGGCATGAGTTTCAGGGGAGGAGTTTCAGTGCATGAGATTCAGGCCATGATATTCAGGGCATGAGATTCAGGGCAGGAGATTCAGGGCATGAGATTCAGGGCATTAGTTTCAGGGCAGGAGATTCAGGGCAGGAGTTTCAGGGCATGAGATTCAGGGCTTCAGTTTCAGGGTATGGGATTCAGGGCTGTGGTTTCAGGGCAGGAGATTCAGGGCAGGAGTTTCAGGGCATGAGATTCAGGGCTGTGGTTTCAGGGCTTGAGATTCAGGGCAGGTGTTTCAGGGCATGGGATTCAGGGCATGAGATTCCGGGCATTAGTTTCAGGGCAGGAGATTCAGGTCAGGAGTTTCAGGGCATGAGATTCAGGGCTTCAGTTTCAGGGCATGGGATTCAGGGCTGTGGTTTCAGGGCTTGACATTCCGGGCTGCAGTTGGAGGGCAGGAGATTCAGGGCATGAGTTTCAGGGAAGGAGGTTTAAGGCATGAGATTCAGGGCATGAGTTTCAGGGTAGGAGATTCAGGGCTGTAGGTTCAGGGCAGGAGATTCAGGGTGTGAGATTCAGTGTAGTAGTTTCTGGGCTTGAGATTCAGGGCAGGCGTTTCAGGGCATGAGATTCAGGGCATGAGATCAAAGGTATGAAATTCAGGGCATGAGTTTCAGGACAGGAGATTCAGGACAGTAGATTCAGGGCATGAGATCAAGGGCATAAAATTCAGGGCATGAGTTTGAGGACAGGAGATTCAGGGCAGGAGATTCAGGGCATGAGATTCAGGACTTCAGATTCAGGGCTGGAGTTTCAGTGCAAAAATTTCAGGGCATGAGTTTCAGGGCATTTGATTCAGGGCATGAGTTTCAGAACAGGAGGTTCAGGGCAGGAGGTTCAGGGCAGGACTTTCAGGGCATGTGATTCAGGGCATTAGTTTCAGGGTAGGAGATTCAGGGCTGCAGTTGCAGGTCATGAGATTCATGGCATGAGTTTCAGGGCAGGAGATTCAGGGCAGGAGTTTTAGGGCATGAGATTCAGGGCATGAGTATCAGGGCAGGAGTTTCAGGGGAGGAGTTTAGGGCATGAGATTCAGGCCATGAGATTCAGGACATGAGTTTCAGGGCAGGAGATTCAGGGCATGAGATTCAGGGCATGAGTTTCAAGGCATGATATTCAGGGCATGAGTTTCAGGGCATGAGATTCAGGGCTGGAGTTTCAGAGCATGTGATTCAGGGCATGAGTTTCAGGGCAGGAGATTCAGGACAGGAGTTTCAGGGCATGTGATTCAGGGAATTAGTTTCGTGGCAGGAGATTCAGGGCAGGAGTTTCATGGCACGAAATTCAGAGCTGTGGTTTCAGGGCTTGAGATTCAGGACAGGTGTTTCAGGGCATGAGATTCAGGGCATTTGATTCAGGGCATGAGTTTCAGAACAGGAGGTTCAGGGCAGGAGGTTCAGGGCAGGACTTTCAGGGCATGTGATTCAGGGCATTAGTTTCAGGGTAGGAGATTCAGGGCTGCAGTTGCAGGTCATGAGATTCATGGCATGAGTTTCAGGGCAGGAGATTCAGGGCAGGAGTTTTAGGGCATGAGATTCAGGGCATGAGTATCAGGGCAGGAGTTTCAGGGGAGGAGTTTAGGGCATGAGATTCAGGCCATGAGATTCAGGACATGAGTTTCAGGGCAGGAGATTCAGGGCATGAGATTCAGGGCATGAGTTTCAAGGCATGATATTCAGGGCATGAGTTTCAGGGCATGAGATTCAGGGCTGGAGTTTCAGTGCATTTGATTCAGGGCATGAGTTTCAGGGCAGGAGATTCAGGACAGGAGTTTCAGGGCATGTGATTCAGGGAATTAGTTTTGTGGCAGGAGATTCAGGGCAGGAGTTTCATGGCATGAAATTCAGAGCTGTGGTTTCAGGGCTTGAGATTCCGGACAGGTGTTTCTGGGCATGAGATTCAGGGCATCTGATTCAGGGCATTAGTTTCAGGGCAGGAGATTCAGGGCTGGAGTTTCAGGGCATGAGATTCAGGGCAAAAGTTTCAGGGCAGGAGTTTCAGGGCATGAGATTCAGGGCTTCAGTTTCAGGGTATGGGATTCAGGGCTGTGGTTTCAGGGCAGGAGATTCAGGGCAGGAGTTTCAGGGCATGAGATTCAGGGCTGTGGTTTCAGGGCTTGAGATTCAGGGCGGGTGTTTCAGGGCATGGGATTCAGGGCATGAGATTCCGGGCATTAGTTTCAGGGCAGGAGATTCAGGTCAGGAGTTTCAGGGCATGAGATTCAGGGCTTCAGTTTCAGGGCATGGGATTCAGGGCTGTGGTTTCAGGGCTTGACATTCCGGGCTGCAGTTGGAGGGCAGGAGATTCAGGGCATGAGTTTCAGGGCAGGAGGTTTAAGGCATGAGATTCAGGGCATGAGTTTCAGGGCAGGAGATTCAAGGCATTAGTTTCAGGGTAGGAGATTCAGGGCTGTAGGTTCAGGGCAGGAGATTCAGGTTTTGAGATTCAGGGCAGGAAATTCAGGGTGTGAGATTCAGTGCAGTAGTGTCTGGGCTTGAGATTCAGGGCAGGCGTTTCAGGGCATGAGATTCAGGGCATGAGATCAAAGGTATGAAATTCAGGGCATGAGTTTCAGGACAGGAGATTCAGGACAGGAGATTCAGGGCATGAGATCAAGGGCATAAAATTCAGGGCATGAGTTTCAGGACAGGAGATTCAGGGCATGAGATTCAGGACTTCAGATTCAGGGCAGGAGTTTCAGGGCAAAAATTTCAGGGCATGAGTTTCAGGGCATTTGATTCAGGGCATGAGTTTCAGAACAGGAGGTTCAGGGCAGGAGATTCAGGGCATGAGTTTCAGGGCAGGAGGTTTAAGGCATGAGATTCAGGGCATGAGTTTCAGGGCAGGAGATTCAGGGCTGTAGGTTCAGGGCAGGAGATTCAGGTTTTGAGATTCAGGGCAGGAAATTCAGGGTGTGAGATTCAGTGCAGTAGTTTCTGGGCTTGAGATTCAGGGCAGGCGTTTCAGGGCATGAGATTCAGGGCATGAGATCAAAGGTATGAAATTCAGGGCATGAGTTTCAGGACAGGAGATTCAGGACAGGAGATTCAGGGCATGAGATCAAGGGCATAAAATTCAGGGCATGAGTTTCAGGGCAGGAGATTCAGGGCATGAGATTCAGGACTTCAGATTCAGGGCTGGTGTTTCAGGGCAACAATTTCAGGGCATGAGTTTCGGGGCATTTGATTCAGGGCATGAGTTTCAGAACAGGAGGTTCAGGGCAGGAGGTTCAGGGCAGGACTTTCAGGGCATGTGATTCAGGGCATTAGTTTCAGGGTAGGAGATTCAGGGCTGCAGTTGCAGGTCATGAGATTCATGGCATGAGTTTCAGGGCAGGAGATTCAGGGCAGGAGTTTTAGGGCATGAGATTCAGGGCATGAGTATCAGGGCAGGAGTTTCAGGGGAGGAGTTTAGGGCATGAGATTCAGGCCATGAGATTCAGGACATGAGTTTCAGGGCAGGAGATTCAGGGCATGAGATTCAGGGCATGAGTTTCAAGGCATGATATTCAGGGCATGACTTTCAGGGCATGAGATTCAGGGCTGGAGCTTCAGGGCATGTGATTCAGGGCATGAGTTTCAGGGCAGGAGATTCAGGACAGGAGTTTCAGGGCATGTGATTCAGGGAATTAGTTTTGTGGCAGGAGATTCAGGGCAGGAGTTTCATGGCATGAAATTCAGAGCTGTGGTTTCAGGGCTTGAGATTCCGGACAGGTGTTTCAGGGCATGAGATTCAGGGCATCTGATTCAGGGCATTAGTTTCAGGGCAGGAGATTCAGGGCTGGAGTTTCAGGGCATGAGATTCAGGGCAAAAGTTTCAGGGCATGTTATTCAGGGCATGAGTTTCAGGGCAGGAGTTTCAGGGGAGGAGTTTCAGGGCATGAGATTCAGGCTATGATATTCACTGCATGAGATTCAGGGCAGGAGATTCAGGGCATGAGATTCAGGGCATGAGTTTCAGGGGAGGAGTTTCAGTGCATGAGATTCAGGCCATGATATTCAGGGCATGAGATTCAGGGCAGGAGATTCAGGGCATGAGATTCAGCACATTAGTTTCAGGACAGGAGATTCAGGGCAGGAGTTTCAGGGCATGAGATTCAGGGCTTCAGTTTCAGGGTATGGGATTCAGGGCTGTGGTTTCAGGGCAGGAGATTCAGGGCAGGAGTTTCAGGGCATGAGATTCAGGGCTGTGGTTTCAGGGCTTGAGATTCAGGGCAGGTGTTTCAGGGCATGGGATTCAGGGCATGAGATTCCGGGCATTAGTTTCAGGGCAGGAGATTCAGGTCAGGAGTTTCAGGGCATGAGATTCAGGGCTTCAGTTTCAGGGCATGGGATTCAGGGCTGTGGTTTCAGGGCTTGACATTCCGGGCTGCAGTTGGAGGGCAGGAGATTCAGGGCATGAGTTTCAGGGCAGGAGGTTTAAGGCATGAGATTCAGGGCATGAGTTTCAGGGCAGGAGATTCAGGGCATTAGTTTCAGGGTAGGAGATTCAGGGCTGTAGGTTCAGGGCAGGAGATTCAGGGTGTGAGATTCAGTGTAGTAGTTTCTGGGCTTGAGATTCAGGGCAGGCGTTTCAGGGCATGAGATTCAGGGCATGAGATCAAAGGTATGAAATTCAGGGCATGAGTTTCAGGACAGGAGATTCAGGACAGTAGATTCAGGGCATGAGATCAAGGGCATAAAATTCAGGGCATGAGTTTGAGGACAGGAGATTCAGGGCAGGAGATTCAGGGCATGAGATTCAGGACTTCAGATTCAGGGCTGGAGTTTCAGTGCAAAAATATCAGGGCATGAGTTTCAGGGCATTTGATTCAGGGCATGAGTTTCAGAACAGGAGGTTCAGGGCAGGAGGTTCAGGGCAGGACTTTCAGGGCATGTGATTCAGGGCATTAGTTTCAGGGTAGGAGATTCAGGGCTGCAGTTGCAGGTCATGAGATTCATGGCATGAGTTTCAGGGCAGGAGATTCAGGGCAGGAGTTTTAGGGCATGAGATTCAGGGCATGAGTATCAGGGCAGGAGTTTCAGGGGAGGAGTTTAGGGCATGAGATTCAGGCCATGAGATTCAGGACATGAGTTTCAGGGCAGGAGATTCAGGGCATGAGATTCAGGGCATGAGTTTCAAGGCATGATATTCAGGGCATGAGTTTCAGGGCATGAGATTCAGGGCTGGAGCTTCAGGGCATGTGATTCAGGGCATGAGTTTCAGGGCAGGAGATTCAGGACAGGAGTTTCAGGGCATGTGATTCAGGGAATTAGTTTTGTGGCAGGAGATTCAGGGCAGGAGTTTCATGGCATGAAATTCAGAGCTGTGGTTTCAGGGCTTGAGATTCCGGACAGGTGTTTCAGGGCATGAGATTCAGGGCATCTGATTCAGAGCATTAGTTTCAGGGCAGGAGATTCAGGGCTGGAGTTTCAGGGGATGAGATTCAGGGCAAAAGTTTCAGGGCATGTTATTCAGGGCATGAGTTTCAGGGCAGGAGTTTCAGGGGAGGAGTTTCAGGGCATGAGATTCAGGCTATGATATTCACTGCATGAGATTCAGGGCAGGAGATTCAGGGCATGAGATTCAGGGCATGAGTTTCAGGGGAGGAGTTTCAGTGCATGAGATTCAGGCCATGATATTCAGGGCATGAGATTCAGGGCAGGAGATTCAGGGCATGAGATTCAGGGCATTAGTTTCAGGGCAGGAGATTCAGGGCAGGAGTTTCAGGGCATGAGATTCAGGGCTTCAGTTTCAGGGTATGGGATTCAGGGCTGTGGTTTCAGGGCAGGAGATTCAGGGCAGGAGTTTCAGGGCATGAGATTCAGGGCTGTGGTTTCAGGGCTTGAGATTCAGGGCAGGTGTTTCAGGGCATGGGATTCAGGGCATGAGATTCCGGGCATTAGTTTCAGGGCAGGAGATTCAGGTCAGGAGTTTCAGGGCATGAGATTCAGGGCTTCAGTTTCAGGGCATGGGATTCAGGGCTGTGGTTTCAGGGCTTGACATTCCGGGCTGCAGTTGGAGGGCAGGAGATTCAGGGCATGAGTTTCAGGGAAGGAGGTTTAAGGCATGAGATTCAGGGCATGAGTTTCAGGGTAGGAGATTCAGGGCTGTAGGTTCAGGGCAGGAGATTCAGGGTGTGAGATTCAGTGTAGTAGTTTCTGGGCTTGAGATTCAGGGCAGGCGTTTCAGGGCATGAGATTCAGGGCATGAGATCAAAGGTATGAAATTCAGGGCATGAGTTTCAGGACAGGAGATTCAGGACAGTAGATTCAGGGCATGAGATCAAGGGCATAAAATTCAGGGCATGAGTTTGAGGACAGGAGATTCAGGGCAGGAGATTCAGGGCATGAGATTCAGGACTTCAGATTCAGGGCTGGAGTTTCAGTGCAAAAATTTCAGGGCATGAGTTTCAGGGCATTTGATTCAGGGCATGAGTTTCAGAACAGGAGGTTCAGGGCAGGAGGTTCAGGGCAGGACTTTCAGGGCATGTGATTCAGGGCATTAGTTTCAGGGTAGGAGATTCAGGGCTGCAGTTGCAGGTCATGAGATTCATGGCATGAGTTTCAGGGCAGGAGATTCAGGGCAGGAGTTTTAGGGCATGAGATTCAGGGCATGAGTATCAGGGCAGGAGTTTCAGGGGAGGAGTTTAGGGCATGAGATTCAGGCCATGAGATTCAGGACATGAGTTTCAGGGCAGGAGATTCAGGGCATGAGATTCAGGGCATGAGTTTCAAGGCATGATATTCAGGGCATGAGTTTCAGGGCATGAGATTCAGGGCTGGAGTTTCAGAGCATGTGATTCAGGGCATGAGTTTCAGGGCAGGAGATTCAGGACAGGAGTTTCAGGGCATGTGATTCAGGGAATTAGTTTCGTGGCAGGAGATTCAGGGCAGGAGTTTCATGGCACGAAATTCAGAGCTGTGGTTTCAGGGCTTGAGATTCAGGACAGGTGTTTCAGGGCATGAGATTCAGGGCATTTGATTCAGGGCATGAGTTTCAGAACAGGAGGTTCAGGGCAGGAGGTTCAGGGCAGGACTTTCAGGGCATGTGATTCAGGGCATTAGTTTCAGGGTAGGAGATTCAGGGCTGCAGTTGCAGGTCATGAGATTCATGGCATGAGTTTCAGGGCAGGAGATTCAGGGCAGGAGTTTTAGGGCATGAGATTCAGGGCATGAGTATCAGGGCAGGAGTTTCAGGGGAGGAGTTTAGGGCATGAGATTCAGGCCATGAGATTCAGGACATGAGTTTCAGGGCAGGAGATTCAGGGCATGAGATTCAGGGCATGAGTTTCAAGGCATGATATTCAGGGCATGAGTTTCAGGGCATGAGATTCAGGGCTGGAGTTTCAGTGCATTTGATTCAGGGCATGAGTTTCAGGGCAGGAGATTCAGGACAGGAGTTTCAGGGCATGTGATTCAGGGAATTAGTTTTGTGGCAGGAGATTCAGGGCAGGAGTTTCATGGCATGAAATTCAGAGCTGTGGTTTCAGGGCTTGAGATTCCGGACAGGTGTTTCTGGGCATGAGATTCAGGGCATCTGATTCAGGGCATTAGTTTCAGGGCAGGAGATTCAGGGCTGGAGTTTCAGGGCATGAGATTCAGGGCAAAAGTTTCAGGGCAGGAGTTTCGTGGGCATGAGATTCAGGGCTTCAGTTTCAGGGTATGGGATTCAGGGCTGTGGTTTCAGGGCAGGAGATTCAGGGCAGGAGTTTCAGGGCATGAGATTCAGGGCTGTGGTTTCAGGGCTTGAGATTCAGGGCAGGTGTTTCAGGGCATGGGATTCAGGGCATGAGATTCCGGGCATTAGTTTCAGGGCAGGAGATTCAGGTCAGGAGTTTCAGGGCATG
>NW_027277872.1:0-23578 GCF_030028105.1 Mobula birostris
ATATTGGGGAAGGTATGAGAGGTGTGCAAAAACACAGCGGTATACGGAAATGCATGAGAGGTGCACGAAAACAGCGATATAGGTGAAGGAATGGGAGGTGCGCGAAAACAGCGCGATATTTGGGAAGGTATGAGAGCTGCGCGAAGGCACAGTGATATAAGGGATGCTATGCGATGTGCGCGAATGCACAGCGATATAGAGGACGTTATGAGATGTGCATAACAACACGACGATATAGGGTAAGTTATGAGAGGTGCGCAAAAACACGGCGATATAGGGGAAGTTAAAAGAGGTGCGTGAAAACACAGCGATATAGGGGAAGGTATGAGAGGTGCACGAAAACACAGTGGTATAGGGGACGGTATGAGATGTGCATGAAGACATGGCGATATTGGGGATTCCATGAGAGGTGTGCAAAAACACAGCGATATAGGGGTAGGTATGGGAGGTGCGCGAAAACAGGGCGATATTGGGGAAGGTATGAGAGGTGCGCGAAAACATCGCAATAGAGGGGAATGCATCAGAGGTGCGAGAAAACACAGTGATATAGGGGAAGTTATGAGAGCAGCAAAAACACAGCGATATAGGGGAAGACATGAGATGTCCGCGAAAACACGGCGATATAGTGGAAGCTATGAGAGGTGCGCAAAAACACAGCGATAAAGGTGAAGCTATATCAGGGTGCGAAAAGACAGCGATATAGGTGAAGGCATGAGAGGTGTGCGAAAACACAGCGATGTAGCGGAAGCTATGGGATGTGCGCGAAAACACAGCGATATAGGGGAAAGTATGAAATATGCATGAAACACGGCGATATCGGGGATGCCATGAGAGATGCGCAAAAACACGGCTATATAGGGAAAAGTATGAGAGGTGCGCAAAAACACGGCAATACAGAGGAATGCATCAGAGGTGCAAGAAAACACAGCGATATAGGGGACGTTAAGAGAGGAGCGAAAACAGAGCGAAATAAGGGAAGGCATGAGAGGTGCGCGAAAACAGGGCAATATAGTGGAAGCTATGGGATGTGTGCGAAAACAGGGCGATATAGGGGAAGGTATGAGAAGTGCACGAAAACACAGCGATTTAAGGGACGGTATGAGATGTGCATGAATACAAGGCAATATTGGGGAAGCCATGAGAGATGCACGAAAACACAGCAATATAGGGGAAGGTGTGAGAGGTGCACGAAAACACAACGATAAAAGGGAAGGTATGGGAGGTGCGCGAAAACAGGACGATATAGGGGAAGGTATGAGATGTGCGCGAAGGCACAGCGATATAGGGGATTCTATGGGAGGTGCGCGAATACACAGCAATATGGGGGACGTTAAGAGATGTGATTGAAAACACGGCGATATAGGGGAAGGTATGAGAGGTGCGCAAAAATACAGTGATATAGGAGAAGTTATGAGAGGTGCGTGAAAACACAGCGATATAAGGGAAGGTATGAGAGGTGCACGAAAACACAGCGATATAGAGGAAGGTATGGGATGTGCGCGAAAACACAGTGATATAGGGGAAGACATGAGAGTGCTCGAAAACAGGGCTATATAGTGGAAGCTATGGGATATGCGTGAAAACATGGCGATACAGGGAAAGGTATGAGAGGTGACCGAAAACACAGCGATACAGGGGATGCTATGGGACGTGCGTGAAAACACAGTGATATAGTGGAAGTTATGAGAGATGTGCAAGAACATGGCTATATAGGGGAAATTATGAGAGGTCCGCGAAAGCACAGCGATATAAGGGACGGTATGAGATCTGCATGAATACACGGCAATATTGGGGAAGCCATGAGAGATGTGCGAAAACACAGCAATATAGGTGAAGGTATGAGAGGTGCACGAAAACACAACGATAAAAGGGAAGGTATGGGAGGTGCGCGAAAACAGGACGATATAGGGGAAGGTATGAGATGTGCGCGAAGGCACAGCGATATAGGGGATTCTATGGGAGGTGCGCGAATACACAGCAATATGGGGGACGTTATGAGATGTGATTGAAAACACGGCGATATAGGGGAAGGTATGAGAGGTGCGCAAAAATACAGCGATATAGGAGAAGTTATGAGAGGTGCGTGAAAACACAGCGATATAAGGGAAGGTATGAGAGGTGCACGAAAACACAGCGATATAGAGGAAGGTATGGGATGTGCGCGAAAACACAGTGATATAGGGGAAGACATGAGAGTGCTCGAAAACAGGGCTATATAGTGGAAGCTATGGGATATGCGCGAAAACATGGCGATACAGGGAAAGGTATGAGAGGTGACCGAAAACACAGCGATACAGGGGATGCTATGGGACGTGCGTGAAAACACAGTGATATAGTGGAAGTTATGAGAGATGTGCAAGAACATGGCTATATAGGGGAAATTATGAGAGGTCTGCGAAAGCACAGCGATATAAGGGACGGTATGAGATCTGCATGAATACACGGCAATATTGGGGAAGCCATGAGAGATGCGCGAAAACACAGCCATATAGGGGAAGGTATGAGAGGTGCACGAAAACACAACGATAAAAGGGAAGGTATGGGAGGTGTGCGAAAACAGGACGATATAGTAGAAGGTATGGGAGGTGCACGAATACACAGCAATATAGGGGACATTATGAGGTGTGATTGAAAACACGGCGATATAGGGGAAGGTATGAGAGGTGCGTAAAACTACAGCGATATAGGAGAAGTTATGAGAGGTGCGTGAAAACATCGCAATATAGTGGAAGGTATGGGATGTGTGCGAAAACAGGGCGATATAGGGGAAGGTATGAGAGCTGCGCGAAGGCACAGCGATATAGGGGATGCTATGGGAGGTGCGCGAATACACAGCGATATATGGGACGTTTTGAGATGTGCATAAAAACACGTCAATATAGGGGAAGTTATGAGAGGTGTGCAAAAATACAGCAATACAGGGGAAGTTATGAGAGGTGCGTGAAAACACAGCGATATAAGGGGAGGTATGAGAGGTACACGAAAACACAGCGATTTAGAGGAAGGTATGGGAGGTGCGCGAAAACACAGCGATATAGGGGAAGGTATGAGAGGTGCACGAAGGCACAGTGATATAGGGTACGGTATGAGATGTGCATGAAAACACGGAGATATCGGGGAAGAAATGAGAGATGCGTGAAAACACGGTGATATAGGGGAAAGTATGAGAGCTGCGCAAAAACACGGCGATACAGGGGAATGCATCAGAGGTGCGAGAAAACACAGCGATATAGGGGAAGTTATGAGAGAAGCAAAAACAGCGATGTAGGGGAGACATGAGAGGTGCACGAAAACAGGGCAATGTAGTGAGAGCTATGGGATGTGCATGAAAACAGGGCGATATAGGGGAAGGTATGAGAGCTGCGCGAAAACACAGCAATATTGGGGACTCCATGGGACGTGCGTGAAAACACAGTGATATAGGGGAAGGTATGCGGCTGCGCGAGAACACGGCGATATAGGGGAAAGTAGGAGAGGTCCGCAAAATCTTGGCGTTATAGGGGAATGCATCAGAGGTGTGAGAAAACACAGCGATGTAGGGGAAGACATGAGAGGTGCGCGAAAACAGGGCAATGTAGTGGAAGCTATGGGCCGTGCGCGAAAACACAGTGATATAGGGGATGGTATGAGGGGTATGCGAGAACACGGCGATATAGGCGAAATTATGAGAGGTGCGCGAAAACACGGCGATACAGGAGAATATATCAGATGTGCGAGAAAACACAGCGATATAGGGGAATTAATGAGAAGAGCGAAAACATAGCGATCTAGGTGAAGACATGAGAGGTGCGCGAAAACACGGCGATATAGGGGAAGGCAAGAGAGTTGTGCGAAGGCACTGCTATATAGGGGATGCTATGGGAGGTGCGCGAAAACACAGTGATATAGGAGAAGACATGAGAGGTGCACAAAAGCAGGGCAATATAGTGGAAGCTATGGGATGTGCCCAAAAACACGGCGATACAGGGGAATGCATCAGAGGTGCGAGAAAACACAGCGATATAGGGAACGCTATGGGACGTGCGCAAAAACACAGTGATATAGGGGAAGGTATGAAAGGTCTGTGAGAACACGGCGATATAGGAGAAATTATAAGAGGTGTGCGAAAGCATGGTGATACAGGGGAATGTTTCAGAGGTGCGAGAAAACACAGCGATATAGGGGAATTAATGATTGGAGCGAAAACATAGCGATATAGGTGAAGACATGCGAGGTGTGCGAAAAAACGGCGATATAGGGGAAGCTATGAGAGATGAGCAATAACACAGCGATAAAGGTGAAGCTATGGGATGTGCGCACAAAGACAGCGATATAGGGGAAGGTATGAGAGGTGTGCAAAAACAGCGATGTAGGCGAAGCTATGGGAGGTGCGCGAAAACACAGCGATATAGGGGACGGTATGAGACGTGCACGAAGGCACAGCTATATAGGGGCTGCTATGGGAGGTGCGCGAAAACACAGCGATATAGGGAACGCTATGGGACGTGCGCAAAAACACAGTGATATAGGGGAAGGTATGAAAGGTCTGTGAGAACACGGCGATATAGGAGAAATTATAAGAGGTGTGCGAAAGCATGGTGATACAGGGGAATGTTTCAGAGGTGCGAGAAAACACAGCGATATAGGGGAATTAATGATTGGAGCGAAAACATAGCGATATAAGTGAAGACATGCGAGGTGTGCGAAAAAACGGCGATATAGGGGAAGCTATGAGAGATGAGCAATAACACAGCGATAAAGGTGAAGCTATATCAGGGTGCGAAAAGACAGCGATATAGGTGAAGGCATGAGAGGTGTGCGAAAACACAGCGATGTAGCGGAAGCTATGGGATGTGCGCGAAAACACAGCGATATAGGGGAAAGTATGAAATATGCATGAAACACGGCGATATCGGGGATGCCATGAGAGATGCGCAAAAACACGGCTATATAGGGAAAAGTATGAGAGGTGCGCAAAAACACGGCAATACAGGGGAATGCATCAGAGGTGCAAGAAAACACAGCGATACAGGGGACGTTAAGAGAGGAGCGAAAACAGAGCGAAATAAGGGAAGGCATGAGAGGTGCGCGAAAACAGGGCAATATAGTGGAAGCTATGGGATGTGTGCGAAAACAGGGCGATATAGGGGAAGGTATGACAGGTGCATGAAAACACAGCGATTTAGAGGAAGGTATGGGAGGTGCACGAAAGCACAGCGATGTAGGGGACGGTATGAGATGTGCATGAATACAAGGCAATATTGGGGAAGCCATGAGAGATGCACGAAAACACAGCAATATAGGGGAAGGTATGAGAGGTGCACGAAAACACAACGATAAAGGGAAGGTATGGGAGGTGCGCGAAAACAGGACGATATAGGGGAAGGTATGAGATGTGCGCGAAAGCACAGCGATATAGGGGATTCTATGGGAGGTGCGCGAATACACAGCAATATGGGGGACGTTATGAGATGTGATTGAAAACACGGCGATATAGGGGAAGGTATGAGAGGTGCGCAAAAATACAGCGATATAGGAGAAGTTATGAGAGGTGCGTGAAAACACAGCGATATAAGGGAAGGTATGAGAGGTGCACGAAAACACAGCGATATAGAGGAAGGTATGGGATGTGCGCGAAAACACAGTGATATAGGGGAAGACATGAGAGTGCTCGAAAACAGGGCTATATAGTGGAAGCTATGGGATATGCGCAAAAACATGGCGATACAGGGAAAGGTATGAGAGGTGACCGAAAACACAGCGATACAGGGGATGCTATGGGACGTGCGTGAAAACACAGCGATATAGTGGAAGTTATGAGAGATGTGCAAGAACATGGCTATATAGGGGAAATTATGAGAGGTCCGCGAAAGCACAGCGATATAAGGGACGGTATGAGATCTGCATGAATACACGGCAATATTGGGGAAGCCATGAGAGATGCGCGGAAACACAGCCATATAGGGGAAGGTATGAGAGGTGCACGAAAACACAACGATAAAAGGGAAGGTATGGGAGGTGTGCAAAAACAGGACGATATAGTGGAAGGTATGGGAGGTGCACGAATACACAGCAATATAGGGGACATTATGAGGTGTGATTGAAAACACGGCGATATAGGGGAAGGTATGAGAGGTGCGTAAAACTACAGCGATATAGGAGAAGTTATGAGAGGTGCGTGAAAACATGGCAATATAGTGGAAGGTATGGGATGTGTGCGAAAACAGGGCGATATAGGGGAAGGTATGAGAGGTGCGCGAAGGCACAGCGATATAGGGGATGCTATGGGAGGTGCGCGAATACACAGCGATATAGGGGACGTTTTGAGATGTGCATAAAAACACGTCAATATAGGGGAAGTTATGAGAGGTGTGCAAAAATACAGCAATACAGGGGAAGTTATGAGAGGTGCGTGAAAACACAGCGATATAAGGGGAGGTATGAGAGGTACACGAAAACACAGCGATTTAGAGGAAGGTATGGGAGGTGCGCGAAAACACAGCGATATAGGGGAAGGTATGAGAGGTGCGCGAAGGCACAGTGATATAGGGTACGGTATGAGATGTGCATGAAAACACGGAGATATCGGGGAAGAAATGAGAGATGCGTGAAAACACGGTGATATAGGGGAAAGTATGAGAGCTGCGCAAAAACACGGCGATACAGGGGAATGCATCAGAGGTGCGAGAAAACACAGCGATATAGGGGAAGTTATGAGAGAAGCAAAAACACAGCGATGTAGGGGAGACATGAGGTGCACGAAAACAGGGCAATGTAGTGAGAGCTATGGGATGTGCATGAAAACAGGGCGATATAGGGGAAGGTATGAGAGCTGCGCGAAAACACAGCAATATTAGGGACTCCATGGGACGTGCGTGAAAACACAGTGATATAGGGGAAGGTATGCGGCTGCGCAGAGAACACGGCGATATAGGGGAAAGTAGGAGAGGTCCGCAAAATCTTGGCGTTATAGGGGAATGCATCAGAGGTGTGAGAAAACACAGCGATGTAGGGGAAGACATGAGAGGTGCGCGAAAACAGGGCAATGTAGTGGAAGCTATGGGACGTGCGCGAAAACACAGTGATATAGGGGATGGTATGAGAGGTATGCGAGAACACGGCGATATAGGCGAAATTATGAGAGGTGCGCGAAAACACGGCGATACAGGAGAATATATCAGATGTGCGAGAAAACATAGCGATATAGGGGAATTAGTGAGAAGAGCGAAAACATAGCGATCTAGGTGAAGACATGAGAGGTGCGCGAAAACACGGCGATATAGGGGAAGCTATGAGAGGTGAGCAAAAACATGGCGATATAGGGGAATCTATGAGAAGTGAGCAATAACACAGCGATAAAGGTGAAGCTATGGGATGTGCGCGAAAAGACAGCGATATAGGAGAAGTTATGAGAGGTGCGTGAAAACACAGCGATATAGGGGGAGGTATGAGAGGTGCACGAAAATACAGCGATATGGGGGAAGGTATGGATGGTGCGCGAAACAGGGCGATATAGCGGAAGTTATGAGAGATGCACGAAGGCACAGCAATATAGGGGATGCTATGGGAGGTGCGCAAAAACAGTGAAATAGGGGAAGACATGAGAGGTGCGCAAAAACAGGGCAATATAGTGGAAGCTATGGGATGTGCGCGACAACACGGAGATACAGGGGAATGCATCAGAGGTGCGAGAAAACACAGCGATATAGGGAACACTATGGGAACTGCGCGAAAACACAGTGATTTAGGGGAAGGTATGAGAGGTCTGCGAGAACACGGCGATATGGGGAAATTATAAGAGGTGCACGAAAACACAGCGATATAAGGATGGTATGAGACGAGCGCGAATACACGGCGGTATTGGGGAAGCCATGAGAGGTGCATGAAAACACAGCGATATAGGGGAAATTATAGGAGGAGCGCGAAAACAGGGCGATATAGGTGACGGTATGAGATGCGTATGAAAACACGGTGATATAGGGGAAGCTATGAGAGGTACGTGAAAACACGGTGATATAGGGGAAAGTATGAGAGGTGCGCAAAAACTTGGCGTTGCATGGGAATGCATCAGAAGTGCGAGAAAACACGGCGATGTAGGGGAAGACATGAGAGGTGCGCGAAAACAGGGCAATATAGTGGAAGCTATGGAATGTGCGCGAAAACAGGGCGATATGGGGAAGGTATGAGAGGTGTGCGAGAACACAGCGATATAGGGTACTCTATGGGAGGTGCGCGAATACACAGCGACATAGGGGACGTTAAGAGATGTGCATGAAAACACGACAATATTGGGCAAGCCATGAGAGGTGCACAAAAATACAGCGATATAGGAGAAGTTATGAGAGGTGCGTGAAAACACAGCGATATAGGGGGAGGTATGAGAGGTGCACGAAAACACAGCGATATAGAGGAAGGTATGGGATGTGCGCGAAAACAGGGCGATATATGGGAAGGTATGAGACGTGCGCGAAGGCACAGCAATATAGTGGATGCTATGGGAGGTGCATGAAAACACAGCGATATAGGGGAATGTATGGGAAGTGCGCGAAAACAGGGCGATATAGGGGAAGGCAAGAGAGTTGTGCGAAGGCACTGCTATATAGGGGATGCTATGGGAGGTGCGCGAAAACACAGTGATATAGGAGAAGACATGAGAGGTGCACAAAAGCAGGGCAATATAGTGGAAGCTATGGGATGTGCCCAAAAACACGGCGATACAGGGGAATGCATCAGAGGTGCGAGAAAACACAGCGATATAGGGAACGCTATGGGACGTGCGCAAAAACACAGTGATATAGGGGAAGGTATGAAAGGTCTGTGAGAACACGGCGATATAGGAGAAATTATAAGAGGTGTGCGAAAGCATGGTGATACAGGGGAATGTTTCAGAGGTGCGAGAAAACACAGCGATATAGGGGAATTAATGATTGGAGCGAAAACATAGCGATATAGGTGAAGACATGCGAGGTGTGCGAAAAAACGGCGATATAGGGGAAGCTATGAGAGATGAGCAATAACACAGCGATAAAGGTGAAGCTATGGGATGTGCGCACAAAGACAGCGATATAGGGGAAGGTATGAGAGGTGTGCAAAAACAGCGATGTAGGCGAAGCTATGGGAGGTGCGCGAAAACACAGCGATATAGGGGACGGTATGAGACGTGCACGAAGGCACAGCTATATAGGGGCTGCTATGGGAGGTGCGCGAAAACACAGTGATATAGGGGACGGTATGAGATGTGTATGAAAACATGGTGATATAGAGGAAGCTATGAGAGATACACGAAAACACGGCGATATATGGGAAAGTATGAGAGGTGCGCGAAAACTTGGCGTTACATGGGAATGCATCAGAAGTGCGAGAAAACAGAGTGATGTAGGGGAGGACATGAGAGTTCCGCGAAAACAGGGCAATATAGTGGAAGCTATGGGATGTGCGCGAAAACAGGGCGATATAGGGGAAGGTATGAGAGGTGCGCGAAAACATAGCGATATAGGGGACGCTATGGGACGTGCGCGAAAACACAGTGATATAGGGGAAGGTATGAGAGGTGCACAAAAACACAGAGATATAGGGGAAGTTATGAGAGGTGCGCAAATACAGCAATGTAGGAGAAGTTATGAGAGGTGTGTGAAAACACAGCGATATAGGGGAAGGTATGAGAGGTGCGTGAAAACGGCGATATAGGGGAAGGTATGAGAGGTGCATAACAATACGGCGATATAGGGGGGAAGTTATGAGAGGTGCGCAAAAACACGGCGATGTAGGGGAAGCTATGAGAGGTGAGCAATAACACAGCGATAAAGGTGAATCTATGCGATGTGCGCGAAAAGACAGCGATATAGGGAAAGGTATGAGAGGTGTGTGAAAACACAGCGATATAGGGGACGCTATTGGACGTGCGCGAAAACACAGTGATATAGGGGAAGATATGAGAGGTGTGCGAGAACACGGCGATACAGGGGAATGTATCAGAGGTGCGAGAACACAGAGCAATATAGGGGAAGTAATGAGAGGAGCGGAAACACAGCGATATAGGTGAAGACATGAGAATTGCGTGAAAACACAGCGATATTGGGGAAGCCATGAGAGGTGTGTGAAAAGACACCGATATAGGGGAAGGTATGGGAGGTGTGCAAAACAGGGCGATATAGGGGAAGATATGAGAGGTGTGCGACAGCACAGCGGTATAGGGGACGCTATGAAAGTGCGCGAATACCCAGCGATATAGGGGACATTAACAGACGTGCATGAAAACACGGCGATATTGGGGAAGCCACGACAGGTGCACAAACATACAGCGATATGGGAGAAGTTATGAGAGGTGCGTGAAAACACAACGATATTGGGGGAGGTATGAGAGGTGCACGAAAACATGGCGATATAGGGGAAGGTACGAGAGGTGCGCGAAGGCACAGCAATATAGGCGATGCTATGGGGAGGTGCGCAAAAACACTGCGATACAGGGGAAGCTATGACAGATGAGCAATAACACAGCAATAAAGGTGAATCTATGGGATGTGCGCGAAAAGTCAGCGATATAGGGGAAGGTATGAGAGGTGCGCAAGGCACAGCGATATAGGGGGAGGTATGAGAGGTGCATGAAAACACAGCGATATAGGGGAAGGTATGGAAGGTGCTCGAAAACAGGGTGATATAGATGAAGTTATGAGAGGTATGTGAAGGCACAGGCAATATAGGGGATGCTATGGAAGGTGCGCGAAAACACAGTGATATAGGGGAAGACATGAGAGGTGCGCGAAAACATGGCAATATAGGGGAAGCTATGAGAGGTGAGCAAAAACACAGCGATATAGGAGACGGTATGCGATGTGCATAAAAACGTGGCGATATAGGGGGAGGTATGAGAGGTGCGCGAAAACTTGGCATTACAAGGGAATGCATCAGAGGTGCCAGAAAACACAGCGATGCAGTGGAATACATGAGAGGTGCGCGAAAACAGGGCAATATAGTGGAAGCTATGGGACGTGCATGAAAATTGGGCGATATAGGGGAAGGTATGAGAGGTTCGCGAAAACACAGCGATATAGGGGACGCAATGGGGACGTTCGCGGAAAACACAGTGATATAGGGGAAGACATAAGAGGTGCGTGAAAACATGGCAATATAGGGGAAGCTATGAGAGGTGAGCAAAAACACGGCGATACAGGGGAAGCTATGAGAGGTGAGCAATAACATAGCGATAGTGAATCTACGGGATGTGCGCAAAAGACAGCGACTTAGGGGAAGGAATGAGAGGTGCGCAAGACAAAGTGATATAGGGGATGTATGGGAGGTGCGTGAATACACAGCGATATAGGGGATGTGATGAGATGTGCATGAAAACGCAGCGATATTAGGGAAGTTATGAGAGGTGCACAAATTCACAGCGATATATGAGAAGAATGAGAGGTGTGTGAAAACACAGCGATATAGGAAGGTATGAGAGGTGCATGAAAACAGCGATATAGGTGAAGGAATGGCAGGTGCGCGAAACCAGGGCAATATAGGTGAATGACTGCGAGGAGGCACGAAAACAGGGCGATATAGGGGAAAGATATGAGAGGTGCGCGAAGGCACAGCATAATAGGGGATGCTATGGGAGGTGCGCGAATACACAGCGATATAGGGGACGTTATGAGATGTGCATAACAATACAGCGATATAAGGGATGTTATAAGAGGTGCGCAAAAATACGGCGATGTAGGGGAAGCTATGAGAGGTGAGCAATAACACAGCGATATAGGGGACGGTATGGGGGACGTTATGAGATGTGCATGAAAACACGGCGATATACGGAAAGGTATGAGAGGTGCACGAAGGCACAGCGATATAGGGGATGCTATGGGAGGTGCGCGAAAACACAGTGATATAGGGGAAAGTATGAGAGGTGCGCGAAAACTTGGCATTTTAGGCAAATGCATCAGAGGTGCGAGAAAAGACAGCGATGTAGGGGAAGACATGAGAGGGGCGCAAAAACAGGGCAATATAATGGAAGCTATGGGATGTGCGCAAAAACAGGGCGATGTAGGGGAAGTTAAGAGAGCTGCGCGAAAGCACAGCGATATAGGGGAATCTATGGGACGTGCGCGAAAACACACTGATATAGGGGAAGGTTAAGAGATGTGCGAGAACACGGCGATATAGGGGAAATTATGAGAGGTGCGTAAAAACACGGCGATACGGGAGAATGTATCAGACGTGCGAGGAAACACAGCGATATAGGGGAGATTATGAGATGTGCATGAAAACACGGCGATATAGGGGAAGGTATGAGAGGTGCACGAAAACGCAGCGATACAAGGGAAGGTATAGGAGGTGCGCGAAAACAGGGCGATATAGGGGAATGTATGAGAGGTGCACGAAGGCACAGCGATATAGGGGATGCTATGGGAGGTGCACGAATACACAGCGAAATAGGGGACGTTATGAGATGTGCATGAAAACACAGCGATATAGGGGAAGGTCTGAGAGGTGCACGAAAACGCAGCGATACAAGGGAAGGTATAGGAGGTGCGCGAAAACAGGGCGATATAGGGGAATGTATGAGAGGTGCACGAAGGCACAGCGATATAGGGGATGCTATGGGAGGTGCGTGAAAACACAGTAATATAGGAGACGGTATGAGATGTGTATAAAAACACGGCGATATTGGGGGAGGTATCAGATTTGCGAGAAAACACAGCGATATAGGGGAAGTATTGAGAGGAGCGAAAACATAGCGATCTAGGTGAAGACATGAGAGGTGCGCGAAAACACGGCGATATGGGGGAAGCTATGAGAGGTGAGCAAAAACACGGCGATACAGGGGAAGCTATGAGAGGTGAGCAATAACACAGCGATAAAGGTGAATCTATGGGATGTGCACGAAAAGACAGCGATATAGGAGAAGCTATGAGAGGTGCGCAAAGCACAGCGATATAGGTGATGCTATGGGAGGTGCGTGAATACACAGCAATATAGGGAAAGTGATGAGATGTGCATGAAAACGCAGCGATATTAGGGAAGGTATGAGAGGTGCACAAAAACACAGCGATATAGGAAAAGTTATGAGAGGTGTGCGAAAACACAGCGATATAGGGGAAGGTATGGGACGTGCACGAATACACAGCGATATAGGGGACATTATGAGATGTGCATAAAAACACGGCGATATTGGGGAAGTTATGAGAGGTGAGCAATAATACAGCAATATAGCAGAAGTTATTAGAGGTGCGTGAAAACACAGCGATATAGGGGGAGGTATGAGAGGTACACGAAAACACAGCAATATAGGGGAAGGTATGGGAGGTGCTCGAAAGCAGGGTGATATAGGGGAAGTTATGAGAGGTGCGTGAAAACCCAGCGATATAGGAGACGTCATGAGATGTGCATGAAAACACGGCGTTATAGGGGAAGGTATGAGAGGTGTGCAAGAACATGGCGATATCGGGGAAATTATGAGAGGTGTGCGAAAACACGGCGATACGGGCGAATGTATCAGATGTGCGAGAAAACACAGCGATATAGGGGAAGTATTGAGAGGAGCGAAAACATAGCGATCTAGGTGAAGACATGAGAGGTGCGCAAAAACACGGCGATATGGGGCAAGCTATGAGAGGTGAGCAAAAACACGGCGATACAGGGGAAGCTATGAGAGGTGAGCGATAACACAGCGATAAAGGTGAATCTATGGGATGTGCGCGAAAAGACAGCGATATAGGCGAAGCTATGAGAGGTGCGCAAGGAACAGCGATATAGGGGATGCTATGGGAGGTGCGTGAATACACAGCGATATAGGGGACGTGATGAGATGTGCATGAAAACGCAGCGATATTAGGGAAGTTATGAGAGGTGCACTAAAACACAGCGATATAGGAGATGTTACGAGAGGTGTGTGAAAACACAGCGATATAGGGAAGATATGAGAGGTGTACGAAAACACGGCGATACAGGGGAAGTTATGAGAGGTGCGCAATAATACAGCAATATAGGAGAATTTATTAGCGGTGCGTGAAAACACAGCCATATAGGGGGAGGTATGAGAGGTACACGAAAACACAGCGATATAGGGGAAGTTATGAGAGGTGCGTGAAAACTCAGCGATATAGGGGACGTTATGAGATGTGCATGAAAACACGGCGATATAGGGGAAGGTATGAGAGTTGCGCAAAGGCACAGCGATATAGGGGTTGTTATGGGAGGTGCACGAATTCACAGCGAAATAGGGGACGTTATGAGATGTGCATGAAAACATGGCGATATAGGGGGAGGTATGAGAGGTGCGCGTAAACACTGCGATATAGCGGAAATTATGAGATGTGCGTGAAAACTTGGCGTTACAGGGGAATGCATCAGAGGTGCAGAGAAAACATGGCGATGTAGTGGAATACATGAGAGGTGTGCGAAAACAGGGCAATATAGTGGAAGCTATGGGATGTGCATGAAAATAGGGCGATGTAGGGGAAGGTATGAGAGGTGCGTGAAAACACAGCGATATAGGGGATGCAATGGGACGTGTGCGAAAACACAGTGATATAGGGAAAGGTATGAGAGGTGTGCGAGAACACGGCGATATAGGGGAAATTATGAGAGGTGTGCGAAAACACGGCGATACGGGAGAATGTATCAGATGTGCTAGAAAACAGCGATATAGGGGAAGTATTGAGAGGAACGAAAACATAGCGATCTAGGTGAAGACAAGAGAAGGGCGCGAAAACACGGCGATATAGGGGAAGGTCTGAGAGGTGCACGAAAACGCAGCGATACAAGGGAAGGTATAGGAGGTGCGCGAAAACAGGGCGATATAGGGGAATGTATGAGAGGTGCACGAAGGCACAGCGATATAGGGGATGCTATGGGAGGTGCGTGAAAACACAGTAATATAGGAGACGGTATGAGATGTGTATAAAAACACGGCGATATTGGGGGAGGTATCAGATTTGCGAGAAAACACAGCGATACAAGGGAAGTATTGAGAGGAGCGAAAACATAGCGATCTAGGTGAAGACATGAGAGGTGCGCGAAAACACGGCGATATGGGGGAAGCTATGAGAGGTGAGCAAAAACACGGCGATACAGGGGAAGCTATGAGAGGTGAGCAATAACACAGCGATAAAGGTGAATCTATGGGATGTGCACGAAAAGACAGCGATATAGGAGAAGCTATGAGAGGTGCGCAAAGCACAGCGATATAGGTGATGCTATGGGAGGTGCGTGAATACACAGCAATATAGGGAAAGTGATGAGATGTGCATGAAAACGCAGCGATATTAGGGAAGGTATGAGAGGTGCACAAAAACACAGCGATATAGGAAAAGTTATGAGAGGTGTGCGAAAACACAGCGATATAGGGGAAGGTATGGGACGTGCACGAATACACAGCGATATAGGGGACATTATGAGATGTGCATAAAAACACGGCGATATTGGGGAAGTTATGAGAGGTGAGCAATAATACAGCAATATAGCAGAAGTTATTAGAGGTGCGTGAAAACACAGCGATATAGGGGGAGGTATGAGAGGTACACGAAAACACAGCAATATAGGGGAAGGTATGGGAGGTGCTCGAAAGCAGGGTGATATAGGGGAAGTTATGAGAGGTGCGTGAAAACCCAGCGATATAGGAGACGTCATGAGATGTGCATGAAAACACGGCGTTATAGGGGAAGGTATGAGAGGTGCACGAAAATGCAGCGTTATAAGGGCAGGTATAGGAGGTGCGTGATAACAAGGCGCTATAGGGGAAGGTATGAGAGGTGCACAAAAGCACATTCGATATAGGGGATGCTATGGTAGGTGAGCAAAAACAAAGCGATATAGGAGACGGTATGCGATGTGCATAAAAACGTGGCGATATAGGGGGAGGTATGAGAGGTGCGTGTAAACACGGCGATATAGGGGGAAGTACGAGAGGTGCGCGAAAACTTGGCATTACAAGGGAATGCATCAGAGGTGCCAGAAAACACAGCGATGTAGTGGAATACATGAGAGGTGCGCGAAAACAGGGCAATATAGTGGAAGCTATGGGACGTGCATGAAAATTGGGCGATATAGGGGAAGGTATGAGAGGTTCGCGAAAACACAGCGATATAGGGGACGCAATGGGACGTTCGCGAAAACACAGTGATATAGGGGAAGGTATGAGAGGTGTGCAAGAACACGGCGATATCGGGGAAATTATGAGAGGTGTGCGAAAACACGGCGATACGGGCGAATGTATCAGATGTGCGAGAAAACACAGCGATAGAGGGGAAGTATTGAGAGGAGCGAAAACATAGCGATCTAGGTGAAGACATGAGAGGTGCGCAAAAACACGGCGATATGGGGCAAGCTATGAGAGGTGAGCAAAAACACGGCGATACAGGGGAAGCTATGAGAGGTGAGCAATAACACAGCGATAAAGGTGAATCTATGGGATGTGCGCGAAAAGACAGCGATATAGGCGAAGCTGTGAGAGGTGCGCAAGGAACAGCGAAATAGGGGATGCTATGGGAGGTGCGTGAATACACCGCGATATAGGGGACGTGATGAGATGTGCATGAAAACGCAGCGATATTAGGGAAGTTATGAGAGGTGCACTAAAACACAGCGATATAGGAGACGTTACGAGAGGTGTGTGAAAACACAGCGATATAGGGAAGATATGAGAGGTGTACGAAAACACGGCGATACAGGGGAAGTTATGAGAGGTGCGCAATAATACAGCAATGTAGGAGAATTTATTAGCGGTGCGTGAAAACACAGCCATATAAGGGGAGGTATGAGAGGTACACGAAAACACAGCGATATAGGGGAAGGTATGGGAGGTGCTCGAAAGCAGGGTGATATAGGGGAAGTTATGAGAGGTGCGTGAAAACTCAGCGATATAGGGGACGTTATGAGATGTGCATGAAAACACGGCGATATAAGGGAAGGTATGAGAATTGCGCGAAGGCACAGCGATATAGGGGATGTTATGGGAGGTGCACGAATACACAGCGAAATAGGGGACGTTATGAGATGTGCATGAAAACATGGCGATATAGGGGGAGGTATGAGAGGTGCGCGTAAACACTGCGATATAGCGGAAATTATGAGATGTGCGCGAAAACTTGGCGTTACAGGGGAATGCATCAGAGGTGCAGAGAAAACACGGCGATGTAGTGGAATACATGACAGGTGTGCGAAAACAGGGCAATATAGTGGAAGCTATGGGATGTGCATGAAAATAGGGCGATGTAGGGGAAGGTATGAGAGGTGCGTGAAAACACAGCGATATAGGGGATGCAATGGGACGTGTGCGAAAACACAGTGATATAGTAAAAGGTATGAGAGGTGTGCGAGAACACGGCGATATAGGGGAAATTATGAGAGGTGTGCGAAAACACGGCGATACGGGAGAATGTATCAGATGTGCTAGAAAACAGCGATATAGGGGAAGTATTGAGAGGAACGAAAACATAGCGATCTAGGTGAAGACAAGAGAAGGGCGCGAAAACACGGCGATATAAGGGAAGCTATTAGAGGTGAGCAAAAACAGGGCGATACAGGGAAGCTATGAGAGGTGAGCAATAACGCAGCGATAAAGGTGAATCTATGGGATGTGCGCGAAAAGACAGCGATATAGGGGAAGCTATGAGAGGTGCGCAAGGCACAGCGATATAGGGGATGCAATGGGAGGGGCATGAATACACAGGGATATAGTGGATGTGATGAGATGTGCATGAAAACTCAGCGATATTAGGGAAGTTATGAGAGGTGCACAAAAACACAGCGATATAGGGGAAGGAATGGGAGGTGTACGAATACACAGCGATATAAGGGAAGGTATAGGAGGTGGGCGAAAACAGGGCGATATAGGGGAAGGTATGGGATGTGCACGAAGGCATAGCGATATAGGGGATGTTATGGGAGGTGCAGGAATACACAGTGAAATAGGGGACGTTATGTGATGTGCATAAAAAAACGGCAATATAGGGGAAGTTATGAGAGGTGCGCAAAAATACAGCAATATATGAGAATTTATGAGAGGTGCTTGAAAACACAGCGATATAAGGGGATGTATGAGAGGTAAACGAAAACACAGCAATATAGGGGAAGGTATGGAAGGTGCTCGAAAGCAGGACGATATAGGGGAAGTTATGAGAGGTGAGTAAAAACCCAGCGATATAGGGAACGTTATGAGATGTGCATGAAAACACGGCGATATAGGGGAAGGATGAGAGGTGCGCGAAGGCACAGAGAAATAGGGAATGTTATGGGATGTGCACGAATACACAGCGAAATAGGGGACGTTATGAGATGTGCATGAAAACACAGCGATATAGTGGAAGGTATGAGAGATGCACGAAAACGCAGTGATATAAGGGAAGTTATGGGAGGTGCGCGAAAACAGGGCGATATAGGGGAAGGTATGAGAGGTGCACGAAAGCACAGCGATACAGGGGTTGCTATGGGAGGTGCGCGAAAACACAGCGATATAGGAGACGGTATGAGATGTGCATAAAAACATGGCAATATACGGGGAAGTATGAGAGGTGCGCGTAAACACGGCAATATAGGGGAAAGTATGAGAGGCGCGCGAAAACTTGGCGTTACATGGGAATGCATCAGATGTGCCAGTAAACACAGCGATATAGTGGAAGACATGAGAGGTGCACGAAAACAGGGCAATATAGTGGAAGGTATGGGATGTGCGCGAAAAGAGGGCGATATAGGGGAAGGTATGAGAGGTGTGCAAGAACACGGCGATATTGGGGACATTATGAGAGGTGTGCGAAAACACGGCGATACGGGAGAATGTATCAATTGTGCGAGAAAACACAGCAATATAGGGGAAGCATTGAGAGGAGCGAAAACATAGTGATCTAGGTGAAGACATGACAGGTGAGCAAAAACACGGCGATACAGGGGAAGCCATGAGAGGAGAGCAATAACACAGCGATAAAGCTGAATCTATGGAGATGTGCGCGAAAAGACAGCAATATAGGGGAAGCTATGAGAGGTGCGCAAGGCACAGCGATATAGGGGATGCGATGGGAGGTGTGTGAATACACAGCGATATAGGGGATGTGATGAGATGTGCATGAAAACTCAGCGATATTAGGGAAGGTATGAGAGGTGCCCAAAAACACAGTGATATAGGAGAAGTTATGAGAGGTGTGTGAAAACACAGCAATATAGGGGATGCTATGGGATATGCGTAAAAACAGGGCGATATAGGGGGAGGTATGAGAGTTTCGCGAAAACACAGCGATATAGGGGACGGTATGAGATGTGCATAAAAACACGGCGATATAGGGGGAGGTATGAGAGGTGCGCTAAAACACAGCGATGTAGTGGAATATATGAGAGGTGCGCGAAAACAGGACGATACAGGGAAATGCATCAGAGATGCGAGAAAACACAGTGATATAGGGGAAGGTATGAGAGGTGCGCGAAAACACGGCGATATAGGGAAAATTATGAGAGGTGCGCGAAAACACGACGATACGGGAGAATGTATCAGATGTGCAAGAAAACACAGCGATATAGGGGAAGTATTGAGAGGAGTGAAAACATAGCAACCTAGGAGACGACATGAGAGGTGCACAAAAACACGGCGATATAGGGGAAGGTATGAGAGGTGCGCGAAGGCACAGCGATATAGGGGATGCTATGGGAGGTGCGCGAATACACAGCGATATAGGGGACGTTATGAGATGTGCATAACAACACGGCGATATAGGGGAAGTTATGAGAGGTGCGCAAAAACACGGCGATACAGGGGAAGCTATGACAGATGAGCAATAACACAGCAATAAAGGTGAATCTATGGGATGTGCGCGAAAAGTCAGCGATATAGGGGAAGGTATGAGAGGTGAGCAAAACCACGGCAATATAGGGGAAGCTATGAGAGGTGAGCAAAAACACGGCGATACAGGGGAAGCTATGAGAGGTGAGCAATAACACAGCGATAAAGGTGAATCTATGCGATGTGCGCGAAAAGACAGCGATATAGGGAAAGGTATGAGAGGTGTGTGAAAACACAGCGATATAGGGGACGCTATTGGACGTGCGCGAAAACACAGTGATATAGGGGAAGATATGAGAGGTGTGCGAGAACACGGCGATACAGGGGAATGTATCAGAGGTGCGAGAACACAGAGCAATATAGGGGAAGTAATGAGAGGAGCGGAAACACAGCGATATAGGTGAAGACATGAGAATTGCGTGAAAACACAGCGATATTGGGGAAGCATTGAGAGGTGTGTGAAAAGACACCGATATAGGGGAAGGTATGGGAGGTGTGCAAAAACAGGGCGATATAGGGGAAGATATGAGAGGTGTGCGACAGCACAGCGGTATAGGGGACGCTATGAAAGTGCGCAAATACCCAGCGATATAGGGGACATTAACAGACGTGCATGAAAACACGGCGATATTGGGGAAGCCACGAGAGGTGCACAAAAATACAGCGATATGGGAGAAGTTATGAGAGGTGCGTGAAAACACAACGATATTGGGGGAGGTATGAGAGGTGCACGAAAACATGGCGATATAGGGGAAGGTATGAGAGGTGCGCGAACGCACAGCAATATAGGCGATGCTATGGGAGGTGCGCAAAAACACTGCGATACAGGGGAAGCTATGACAGATGAGCAATAACACAGCGATAAAGGTGAATCTATGGGATGTGCGCGAAAAGACAGCGATATAGGGGAAGGTATGAGAGGTCTGCAAGCACAGCGATATAGGGGGAGGTATGAGAGGTGCACGAAAACAAAGCGATATAGGGGACGTGATGAGATGTGCATGAAAACGCAGTGATATTAGGGAAGGTATGAGAGGTGCACAAAAACACAGCAATATCGGAGAAGTTATGAGAGGCGTGTGAAAACACAGCGATACAGGGGGAGGTATGAGAGGTGCAGGAAAACACAGCGATATAGGGGAAGGTATGGAAGGTGCGCGAAAACAGGGCGATATAGGGGAAGGTATGGGATGTGTGCGAAAACAGGGCGATATAGAGGAAGGTATGAGAGGTGCGCGAAGGCACAGCGATATACAGGATGCTATGGGAGCTGCGCGAATACACAGCGATATAGGGGACATTATGAGATGTGCATAAAAACACGGCAATATAGGGGAAGTTATGGGAGGTGCTCGAAAACAGGGCGATATAGGGAAAGGTATGAGACATGTGCGAAACACAGCAATATAGGGGATGGTATGGGAGACGCACGAAAACACAGTGATATAGGGGAAGACATGAGAGGTGCGTGAAAACAGAGCGATATAGGGGACGCTATTGGACGTGCGCGAAAACACAGTGATATAGGGGAAGATATGAGAGGTGTGCGAGAGCACGGCGATATAGGTGAAATTATGAGAGGTACGCGAAAACACGTTGATACAGGGAACTGTATCAGAAGTGCGAGAACACAGAGCGATATGGGGGAAGTAATGAGAGCAGCGGAAACACAGCGATATAGGTGAAGAAATGAGAGGTGCGCGAAACCACGGCGATATAGGGGAAGGTATGAGAGGTGCGCAAAAACACAGCGATGTAGGCGAAGCCATGAGAGGTGCACGGGAAACAGGGCGATATAGGGGAAGGTATGAGCGATGCGCGAAGGCACAGCGATATAGGGGATACTAAGGGAGGTGCGTGAATACACAGAGATATATGGGACGTTATGAGATGTGCATGAAAACACGGCTATATTGGGGAAGCCATGAGAGGTGTGCAAAAATACGGCGATATAGGGGAAGGTATGAGAGCTGCGTGAAAACACACTGATATAGGGGAATGTTTGAGAGGAGCGCGAAAACAGGGTGATGGAGGGAAGGTTATGAGAGGTGCGTGAAAACACGGTGATATTGGGGAAGGTATGAGAGGTGTGCAAAAACACAGCGGTATACGGAAATGCATGAGAGGTGCACGAAAACAGCGATATAGGTGAAGGAATGGGAGGTGCGCGAAAACAGGGCGATATTTGGGAAGGTATGAGAGCTGCGCGAAGGCACAGTGATATAAGGGATGCTATGCGATGTGCGCGAATGCACAGCGATATAGAGGACGTTATGAGATGTGCATAACAACACGACGATATAGGATAAGTTATGAGAGGTGCGCAAAAACACGGCGATATAGGGGAAGTTAAAAGAGGTGCGTGAAAACACAGCGATATAGGGGACGGTATGAGATGTGCATGAAGACATGGCGATATTGGGGATTCCATGAGAGGTGTGCAAAAACACAGCGATATAGGGGAAGGTATGGGAGGTGCGCGAAAACAGGGCGATATTGGGGAAGGTATGAGAGGTGCGCGAAAACATCGCAATAGAGGGGAATGCATCAGAGGTGCGAGAAAACACAGTGATATAGGGGAAGTTATGAGAGCAGCGAAAACACAGCGATATAGGGGAAGACATGAGATGTCCGCGAAAACACGGCGATATAGTGGAAGCTATGAGAGGTGCGCAAAAACACAGCGATAAAGGTGAAGCTATATCAGGGTGCGAAAAGACAGCGATATAGGTGAAGGCATGAGAGGTGTGCGAAAACACAGCGATGTAGCGGAAGCTATGGGATGTGCGCGAAAACACAGCGATATAGGGGAAAGTATGAAATATGCATGAAACACGGCGATATCATGGATGCCATGAGAGATGCGCAAAAACACGGCTATATAGGGAAAAGTATGAGAGGTGCGCAAAAACACGGCAATACAGGGGAATGCATCAGAGGTGCAAGAAAACACAGCGATACAGGGGACGTTAAGAGAGGAGCGAAAACACAGCGAAATAAGGGAAGGCATGAGAGGTGCGCGAAAACAGGGCAATATAGTGGAAGCTATGGGATGTGTGCGAAAACAGGGCGATATAGGGGAAGGTATGAGAGGTGCACGAAAACACAGCGATTTAGAGGAAGGTATGGGAGGTGCACGAAAGCACAGTGATATAGGGTACGGTATGAGATGTGCATGAAAACACGGAGATATCGGGGAAGAAATGAGAGATGCGTGAAAACACGGTGATATAGAGGAAAGTATGAGAGGTGCGCAAAAACACGGCGATACAGGGGAATGCATCAGAGGTGCGAGAAAACACAGCGATATAGGGGAAGTTATGAGAGAAGCAAAAACACAGCGATGTAGGGGAGACATGAGAGGTGCACGAAAACAGGGCAATGTAGTGAGAGCTATGGGATGTGCATGAAAACAGGGCGATATAGGGGAAGGTATGAGAGCTGCGCGAAAACACAGCAATATTGGGGACTCCATGGGACGTGCGTGAAAACACAGTGATATAGGGGAAGGTATGCGCCTGCGCGAGAACACGGCGATATAGGGGAAAGTAGGAGAGGTCCGCAAAATCTTGGCGTTATAGGGGAATGCATCAGAGGTGTGAGAAAACACAGCGATGTAGGGGAAGACATGAGAGGTGCGCGAAAACAGGGCAATGTAGTGGAAGCAATGGGACGTGCGCGAAAACACAGTGATATAGGGGAAAGTATGAAATATGCATGAAACACGGCGATATCGGGGATGCCATGAGAGATGCGCAAAAACACGGCTATATAGGGAAAAGTATGAGAGGTGCGCAAAAACACGGCAATACAGGGGAATGCATCAGAGGTGCAAGAAAACACAGC
>NW_027277873.1:0-23576 GCF_030028105.1 Mobula birostris
CAAACGACACATACAGAATGCTTGTGGAATCCGAACAACACACACAAAATACAGGAAATCCGAACAACATACACAAAATGCTGGAGGAATCTGTACAACACACACAAAATTCTGGAGCAATCCAAACAACACACACAAAATGCTGAAGGAATCTGAACAACACACACAAAATACTGGAAATCCGAACAACACACACAAAATGCTGGAGGAATCCGAAAAACACACAGAAAATGCTGGAAATCTAAACAACACACACAGAATTCTGAGAATCCGAACAACACACATAAAAGCTGTAGGAATCTGAACAACACACACTAAATGCTGCAGGGATCAGAACAACACACACAAAATGCTGGAAATCCAAACAACACAAACAAAATGCCGGACATCCAAAGAACACACACAAACTGCTGGAGGAATCTGTACAACACACACAAAATTCTGGAGCAATCCAAACAACACACACAAAATGCTGGAGGAATCTGAACAACACACACAAAATACTGGAAATCCGAACAACACACACAAAATGCTGGAGGAATTCGAGCAACACACACAAAATGCAGGAGGAATCGAACAACACACACAAAATGCTGGAGGAATCCGAAAAACACACAGAAAATGCTGGAAATCTAAACAACACACACAGAATTCTGAGAATCCGAACAACACACATAAAATGCTGCAGGAATCCGAACAACACACACAAAATGCTGGAGGAATCCAAACAACACACACAGAATGCTTGTGGAATCCGAACAACACACACAAAATGCTGGAAATCCGAACAACACATATACAATGATGGAGGAATCCGAACAGCACACACAAAATGCTGGAGGAATCCTCAGAACACACATAAAATGCTGGTGGAATCCGAAAAACACACACAAAATGCTGGAAATCGGAACAACACACAGAAAATGCTGGAAATCCAAACAACACACAGAAAATGCTGGAAATCAGAACAACACACACAAAATGCAGGAGGAATCCGAGCAACACACACAAAATGCTGGGAATCCGATCAACACACAAAAAGTGCTGGAGGAATCCGAACAACACACACAGAATGCTTGTGGAATCCGAACAACACTCATAAAATGCTGGAAATCCGAACAACACACATACACTGCTGGAGGAATCCGAACAGCACACACAAAATGCTGGAAGAATCCCAAGAACACACACAAACTGCTGGAGGAATCCGAACAACACACACAAAATGCAATAGGAATCTGAACAACACACACAAAATGCTGGAAGAATTCCAAGAACACACACAAACTGCTGGAGGAAGCCGAACAACACACACAAAATAATGGATGAATCCAAACAACACATGCAAAATGCTGGAGGAATCCGAACAACACACACAAAATGCAGGAGGAATCGAACAACACACACAAAATTCTGGAGAATCCGAACAACACACACAAAATGCAGGAGGAATCCGAACAACACACACAAAATACAGGAAATCCGAACAACATACACAAAATGCTGGAGGAATCTGTACAACACACACAAAATTCTGGAGCAATCCAAACAACACACACAAAATGCTGGAGGAATCTGAACAACACACACAAAATACTGGAAATCCGAACAACACACACAAAATGCTGGAGGAATCCGAAAAACACACAGAAAATGCTGGAAATCTAAACAGCACACACAGAATTCTGAGAATCCGAACAACACACATAAAATGCTGCAGGAATCTGAACAACACAGACAAAATGCTGGAGGAATCCAAACGACACACACAAAATGCTGGAGGAATCCAAACGACACACACAGAATGCTTGTGGAATCCGAACAACACACACAAAATACAGGAAATCCGAACAACATACACAAAATGCTGGAGGAATCTGTACAACACACACAAAATTCTGGAGCAATCCAAACAACACACACAAAATGCTGGAGGAATCTGAACAACACACACAAAATGCAATAGGAATCTGAACAACACACACAAAATACTGGAAATGTGAACAACACACACAAAATGCTGGAAGAATTCCAAGAACACACACAAACTGCTGGAGGAAGCCGAACAACACACACAAAATAATGGATGAATCCAAACAACACATGCAAAATGCTGGAGGAATCCGAACAACACACACAAAATGCAAGAGGAATCGAACAACACACACAAAATTCTGGAGAATCCGAACAACACACACAAAATGCAGGAGGAATCCGAACAACACACACAAAATACAGGAAATCCGAACAACATACACAAAATGATGGAGGAATACGAACAACACACATAAAATGCTGGAGGACTCCCAAGAACACACACAAACTGCTGGAGGAATCCGAACAACACACACAAAATGCAATAGGAATCTGAACAACACACACAAAATACTGGAAATGTGAACAACACACACAAAATGCTGGAAGAATTCCAAGAACACACACAAACTGCTGGAGGAAGCCGAACAACACACACAAAATAATGGATGAATCCAAACAACACATGCAAAATGCTGGAGGAATCCGAACAACACACACAAAATGCAGGAGGAATCGAACAACACACACAAAATGCTGGAGGAATCCAAACAACACACACAAAATGCTGGAGGAATCCAAACGACACATACAGAATGCTTGTGGAATCCGAACAACACACACAAAATACAGGAAATCCGAACAACATACACAAAATGCTGGAGGAATCTGTACAACACACACAAAATTCTGGAGCAATCCAAACAACACACACAAAATGCTGAAGGAATCCAAACGACACATACAGAATGCTTGTGGAATCCGAACAACACACACAAAATACAGGAAATCCGAACAACATACACAAAATGCTGGAGGAATCTGTACAACACACACAAAATTCTGGAGCAATCCAAACAACACACACAAAATGCTGAAGGAATCTGAACAACACACACAAAATACTGGAAATCCGAACAACACACACAAAATGCTGGAGGAATCCGAAAAACACACAGAAAATGCTGGAAATCTAAACAACACACACAGAATTCTGAGAATCCGAACAACACACATAAAAGCTGTAGGAATCTGAACAACACACACTAAATGCTGCAGGGATCAGAACAACACACACAAAATGCTGGAAATCCAAACAACACAAACAAAATGCCGGACATCCAAAGAACACACACAAACTGCTGGAGGAATCTGTACAACACACACAAAATTCTGGAGCAATCCAAACAACACACACAAAATGCTGGAGGAATCTGAACAACACACACAAAATACTGGAAATCCGAACAACACACACAAAATGCTGGAGGAATTCGAGCAATACACACAAAATGCAGGAGGAATCGAACAACACACACAAAATGCTGGAGGAATCCGAAAAACACACAGAAAATGCTGGAAATCTAAACAACACACACAGAATTCTGAGAATCCGAACAACACACATAAAATGCTGCAGGAATCCGAACAACACACACAAAATGCTGGAGGAATCCAAACAACACACACAGAATGCTTGTGGAATCCGAACAACACACACAAAATGCTGGAAATCCGAACAACACATATACAATGCTGGAGGAATCCGAACAGCACACACAAAATGCTGGAGGAATCCTCAGAACACACATAAAATGCTGGTGGAATCCGAAAAACACACACAAAATGCTGGAAATCGGAACAACACACAGAAAATGCTGGAAATCCAAACAACACACAGAAAATGCTGCAGGAATCTGAACAACACACACTAAATGCTGCAGGGATCAGAACAACACACACAAAATGCTGGAAATCCAAACAACACAGACAAAATGCCGGACATCCAAAGAACACACACAAACTGCTGGAGGAATCTGAACAACACACACAAAGTGCTGGAGGAATCTGAACAACACACACAAAATGATGGAAATCTGAACAACGCACACAAAATGCCAGAGCAATCCAAACAATACTCACAAAATGCTGGAGGAATCCGAACAACACACACAAAATGCAGGAGGAATCGAACAACACACACAAAATTCTGGAGAATCCGAACAACACACACAAAATGCAGGAGGAATCCGAACAACACACACAAAATACAGGAAATCCGAACAACATACACAAAATGATGGAGGAATACGAACAACACACATAAAATGCTGGAGGACTCCCAAGAACACACACAAACTGCTGGAGGAATCCAAACAACACACACAAAATGCAATAGGAATCTGAATAACACACACTATATACTGGAAATCTGAACAACACACACAAAATGCTGGAAGAATTCCAAGAACACACACAAACTGCTGGAGGAAGCCGAACAACACACACAAAATAATGGATGAATCCAAACAACACATGCAAAATGCTGGAGGAATCCGAACAACACACACAAAATGCAGGAGGAATCGAACAACACACACAAAATTCTGGAGAATCCGAACAACACACACAAAATGCAGGAGGAATCCGAACAACACACACAAAATACAGGAAATCCGAACAACATACACAAAATGCTGGAGGAATCTGTACAACACACACAAAATTCTGGAGCAATCCAAACAACACACACAAAATGCTGGAGGAATCTGAACAACACACACAAAATACTGGAAATCCGAACAACACACACAAAATGCTGGAGGAATCCGAAAAACACACAGAAAATGCTGGAAATCTAAACAACACACACAGAATTCTGAGAATCCGAACAACACACATAAAATGCTGCAGGAATCTGAACAACACACACAAAATGCTGGAGGAATCCAAACAACACACACAAAATGCTGGAGGAATCCAAACGACACACACAGAATGCTTGTGGAATCCGAACAACACACACAAAATGCTGGAAATCTGAACAACACATATACAATGCTGGAGGAATCCGAACAGCACACACAAAATGCTGGAGGAATCCTAAGAACACACATAAAATGCTGGTGGAATCCGAAAAACACACACAAAATGCTGGAAATCGGAACAACACACAGAAAATGCTGGAAATCCGAACAACACACAGAAAATGCTGCAGGAATCTGAACAACACACACTAAATGCTGCAGGGATCAGAACAACACACACAAAATGCTGGAAATCCAAACAACACAGACAAAATGCCGGACATCCAAAGAACACACACAAACTGCTGGAGGAAACTGTACAACACACACAAAATTCTGGAGCAATCCAAACAACACACACAAAATGCTGGAGGAATCTGAACAACACACACAAAATACTGGAAATCCGAACAACACACACAAAATGCTGGAGGAATTCGAGCAACACACACAAAATGCAGGAGGAATCGAACAACACACACAAAATGCTGGAGGAATCCAAAAAACACACAGAAAATGCTGGAAATCTAAACAACACACACAGAATTCTGAGAATCCGAACAACACACATAAAATGCTGCAGGAATCCGAACAACACACACAAAATGCTGGAAATCCGAACAACACACACAAAATGCTGGAGGAATTCGAGCAACACACACAAAATGCAGGAGGAATCGAACAACACACACAAAATGCTGGAGGAATCCAAAAAACACACAGAAAATGCTGGAAATCTAAACAACACACACAGAATTCTGAGAATCCGAACAACACACATAAAATGCTGCAGGAATCCGAACAACACACACAAAATGCTGGAGGAATCCAAACAACACACACAGAATGCTTGTGGAATCCGAACAACACACACAAAATGCTGGAAATCCGAACAACACATATACAATGCTGGAGGAATCCGAACAGCACACACAAAATGCTGGAGGAATCCTAAGAACACACATAAAATGCTGGTGGAATCCGAAAAACACACACAAAATGCTGGAAATCGGAACAACACACAGAAAATGCTGGAAATCCAAACAACACACAGAAAATGCTGCAGGAATCTGAACAACACACACTAAATGCTGCAGGGATCAGAACAACACACACAAAATGTGATGGAGGAATCCGAACAACACACACAGAATGCTGGGAATCCAAAAAGCATACACAAAATGCAGGAGGAATCCGAGCAACACACACAAAATGCTGGGAATCCAATCAACACACACAGACTGCTTGTGGAATCCGAACAACACTCACAAAATGCTGGAAATCCGAACAACACACATACAATGCTGGAGGAATCCGAACAGCACACACAAAATGCTGGAAATCCGACCAACACACACAAAATGCTGGATGAATCCAAGCAACACACACAAAATGCTGGAGGAATCCGAGCAACACACACAAAATGCAGGAGGAATCGAACAACACACACAAAATGCTGCAGGAATCCGAACAACACACAAAGAATGCTTGTGGAATCCGAACAACACACACAAAATTCTGAAAGTCCGAACAACACTCACAAAATGCTAGAAATCCGAACAACACACATACAATGCTGGAGGAATCCGAAAAGCACGCACAAAATGCTGAAAGAATCCCAAGAACACACATAAAATGCTGGTGGAATCCGAAAAACACACACAAAATGCTGGGAATCCCAAGAACATACACAAAATGCAGGAGGAATCCGAGCAACACACACAAAATACAGGAAATCCGAACAACATACACAAAATGCTGGAGGAATCTGTACAACACACACAAAATGATGGAAAACTGAACATCACGCACAAAATGCTGGAGGAATCCGAAAAACATACACAAAATGCAGGAGGAATCCGAGCAACACACACAAAATGCTGGGAATCCGATCAACACACAAAATGTGCTGGAGGAATCCGAACAACACACACAAAATGCTGGGAATCCAATCAACACACAAAAAATGCTGGAGGAATCCAAACAACACACACAGACTGCTTGTGGAATCCGAACAACACTCACAAAATGCTGGAAATCTGAACAACACACATACAATGCTGGAGGAATCCGAACAGCACACACAAAATGCTGGAAGAATCCCAAGGACACACATAAAATGCTGGTGGAATCCGAAAAACACACACAAAATGCTGGAAATCCGAACAACACACACAAAATGCTGGATGAATCCAAACAACACATGCAAAATGCTGGAGGAATCTGAACAACACACACAAAATTCTGGAGGAATCGAACAACACACACAAAATGCTGGAGAATCCGAACAACACAGGCAAAATGCTGGAGGAATCAGAACAATGCACACACAATGCTGGAGGAATCTAAACAACACACACAAAATTCTGGAGCAATCCAAACAACACACACAAAATGCTGGAGGAATCTGAACAACACACACAAAATACTGGAAATCCGAACAACACACACAAAATGCTGGAGGAATCCGAGCAACACACACAAAATGCAGGAGGAATCGAACAACACACACAAAATGCTGGAGGAATCCGAAAAACACACAGAAAATGCTGGAAATCAAAACAACACACACAGAATTCTGAGAATCCGAACAACACACATAAAAAGCTGCAGGAATCCGAACAACACACACAAAATGCTGGAGGAATCCAAACGACACACACAAAATGCTTGTGGAATCCGAACAACACACACAAAATTCTGGAAATCCGAACAACACATATACAATGCTGGAGGAATCCGAACAGCACACACAAAATGCTGGAGGAATCCTAAGAACACACATAAAATGCTGGTGGAATCCGAAAAACACACACAAAATGCTAGACATCGGAACAACACACAGAAAATGCTGGAAATCCGAACAACACACAGAAAATGCTGCAGGAATCCGAACAACACACACAAAATGCTGGAAATCCAAAAAACACAGACAAAATGCTGGACATCCAAAGAACACACACAAACTGCTGCGGAATCTGAACAACACACACAAAGTGCTGGAGGAATCTGAACAACACACACAAAATACTGGATGAATCCGAACAAAACAAGCAAAATGCTGGAGGAATCCGAACAACACACACAAAATGCAGGAGGAATCGAACAACACACACAAAATGCTGGAGAATCCGAACAACACAGGCAAAATGCTGGAGGAATCAGAACAATGCACACACAATGCTGGAGGAATCTGAACAACACACACAAAATACTGGAAATCCGAACAACACACACAAAATGCTGGAGGAATCCGAACAACACACACAAAATGCTGGAGGAATCCGAGCAACACACACAAAATGCAGGAGGAATCGAACAAACCACACAAAATGCTGGAGGAATCCGAAAAACACACAGAAAATGCTGGAAATCTAAACAACACACACAGAATTCTGAGAATCCGAACAACACACATAAAAAGCTGCAGGAATCCAAACAACACACACAAAATGCTGGAGGAATCCAAACGACACACACAGAATGCTTGTGGAATCAGAACAACACGCACAAAATGCTGGAAATCCGAACAACACATATACAATGCTGGAGGAATCCGAACAGCACACACAAAATGCTGGAGGAATCCTAAGAACACACATAAAATGCTGGTGGAATCCGAAAAACACACACAAAATGCTAGACATCGGAACAACACACAGGAAATGCTGGAAATCCGAACAACACACAGAAAATGCTGCCGGAATCCGAACAACACACACAAAATGCTGTAGGAATCCGAACAACACACACAAAATGCTGGAGGAATCCAAACGACACACACAGAATGCTTGTGGAATCCGAAAAACACACACAAAATCCTGGAGGAATCTCAAGAACACACACAAAATGCAGGAGGAATCCAAACAACACACACAAAATGCTGGGAAACCGAAAAACACACACAAAATGCTGGAAATCTGAACAACACACACAAAATGCTGGAGGAATCCCAAGAACACACACAAAATGCTGGAGGAATCCGAGCAACACACACAAAATGCTGGGAATCCGATCAACACACAAAATGTGCTGGAGGAATCCGAACAACACACACAGAATGCTGGGAATCCAAAAAACATACACAAAATGCAGGAGGAATCCGAGCAACACACACAAAATGCTGGGAATCCAATCAACACACACAGACTGCTTGTGGAATCCGAACAACACTCACAAAATGCTGGAAATCCGAACAACACACATACAATGCTGGAGGAATCCGAACAGCACACACAAAATGCTGGAAATCCGACCAACACACACAAAATGCTGGATGAATCCAAGCAACACACACAAAATGCTGGAGGAATCCGAGCAACACACACAAACTGCAGGAGGAATCGAACAACACACACAAAATGCTGCAGGAATCCGAACAACACACAAAGAATGCTTGTGGAATCCGAACAACACACACAAAATTCTGAAAATCCGAACAACACTCACAAAATGCTAGAAATCCGAACACCACACATACAATGCTGGAGGAATCCGAAAAGCACGCACAAAATGCTGAAAGAATCCCAAGAACACACATAAAATGCTGGTGGAATCCGAAAAACACACACAAAATGCTGGGAATCCCAAGAACATACACAAAATGCAGGAGGAATCCGAGCAACACACACAAAATACAGGAAATCCGAACAACATACACAAAATGCTGGAGGAATCTGTACAACACACACAAAATGATGGAAAACTGAACATCACGCACAAAATGCTGGAGGAATCCGAAAAACATACACAAAATGCAGGAGGAATCCGAGCAACACACACAAAATGCTGGGAATCCGATCAACACACAAAATGTGCTGGAGGAATCCGAACAACACACACAAAATGCTGGGAATCCAATCAACACACAAAAAATGCTGGAGGAATCCAAACAACACACACAGACTGCTTGTGGAATCCGAACAACACTCACAAAATGCTGGAAATCTGAACAACACACATACAATGCTGGAGGAATCCGAACAGCACACACAAAATGCTGGAAGAATCCCAAGGACACACATAAAATGCTGGTGGAATCCGAAAAACACACACAAAATGCTGGAAATCCGAACAACACACACAAAATGCTGGATGAATCCAAACAACACATGCAAAATGCTGGAGGAATCTGAACAACACACACAAAATTCTGGAGCAATCCAAGCAACACACACAAAATGCTGGAGGAATCCGAGCAACACATACAAAATGCAGGAGGAATCGAACAACACACACAAAATGCTGGAGGAATCCGAGAAACACACAGAAACTGCTGGAAATCTAAACAACACACACAGAATTCTGAGAATCCGTACAACACACACAAAATGCTGCAGGAATCCGAACAACACACAAAGAATGCTTGTGGAATCCGAACAACACACACAAAATGCTGAAAATCCGAACAACACTCACAGAATGCTGAAAGAATCCCAAGAACACACATAAAATGCTGGTGGAATCCGAACAACACACACAAAATGCTGGAAATCAGAACAACACACACAAAATGCAGGAGGAATCCGAGCAACACACACAAAATGTTGGGAATCCGATCAACACACAAAAAGTGCTGGAGGAATCCGAACAACACACACAGAATGCTTGTGGAATCCGAACAACACTCATAAAATGCTGGAAAACCGAACAACACACATACACTGCTGGAGGAATCCGAACAGCACACACAAAATGCTGGAAGAATCCCAAGAACACACACAAACTGCTGGAGGAATCCGAACAACACACACAAAATGCAACAGGAATCTGAACAACACACACAAAATGCTGGAAGAATTCCAAGAACACACACAAACTGCTGGAGGAAGCCGAACAACACACACAAAATAATGGATGAATCCAAACAACACATGCAAAATGCAGGAGGAATCGAACAACACACACAAAATTCTGGAGAATCCGAACAACACACACAAAATGCAGGAGGAATCCGAACAACACACACAAAATACAGGAAATCCGAACAACATACACAAAATGCTGGAGGAATCTGTACAACACACACAAAATTCTGGAGCAATCCAAACAACACACACAAAATACTGGAGGAATCTGAACAACACACACAAAATACTGGAAATCCGAACAACACACACAAAATGCTGGAGGAATCCGAAAGACACACAGAAAATGCTGAAAATCTAAACAACACACACAGAATTCTGAGAATCCGAACAACACACATAAAATGCTGCAGGAATCCAAACAACACACACAAAATGCTGGAGGAATCTGAACAACACACACAAAATGCAATAGGAATCTGAACAACACACACAAAATACTGGAAATGTGAACAACACACACAAAATGCTGGAAGAATTCCAAGAACACACACAAACTGCTGGAGGAAGCCGAACAACACACACAAAATAATGGATGAATCCAAACAACACATGCAAAATGCTGGAGGAATCCGAACAACACACACAAAATGCAAGAGGAATCGAACAACACACACAAAATTCTGGAGAATCCGAACAACACACACAAAATGCAGGAGGAATCCGAACAACACACACAAAATACAGGAAATCCGAAAAACATGCACAAAATGATGGAGGAATACGAACAACACACATAAAATGCTGGAGGACTCCCAAGAACACACACAAACTGCTGGAGGAATCCGAACAACACACACAAAATGCAATAGGAATCTGAACAACACACACAAAATACTGGAAATGTGAACAACACACACAAAATGCTGGAAGAATTCCAAGAACACACACAAAAACTGCTGGAGGAAGCCGAACAACACACACAAAATAATGGATGAATCCAAACAACACATGCAAAATGCTGGAGGAATCCGAACAACACAAACAAAATGCAGGAGGAATCGAAAAACACACACAAAATTCTGCAGAATCCGAACAACACACACAAAATGCAGGAGGAATCCGAACAACACACACAAAATACAGGAAATCCGAACAACATACACAAAATGCTGGAGGAATCTGTACAACACACACAAAATTCTGGAGCAATCCAAACAACACACACAAAATGCTGGAGGAATCTGAACAACACATACAAAATACAGGAAATCCGAACAACACACACAAAATGCTGGAGGAATCCGAAAAACACACAGAAAATGCTGGAAATCTAAACAACACACACAGAATTCTGAGAATCCGAACAACACACATAAAATGCTGCAGGAATCTGAACAACACACACAAAATGCTGGAGGAATCCAAACGACACACACAAAATGCTGGAGGAATCCAAACGACACACACAGAATGCTTGTGGAATCCGAACAACACACACAAAATACAGGAAATTCGAACAACATACACAAAATGCTGGAGGAATCTGTACAACACACACAAAATTCTGGAGCAATCCAAACAACACACACAAAATGCTGGAGGAATCTGAACAACACACACAAAATGCAATAGGAATCTGAACAACACACACAAAATGCTGGAAATGTGAACAACACACACAAAATGCTGGAAGAATTCCAAGAACACACACAAACTGCTGGAGGAAGCCGAACAACACACACAAAATAATGGATGAATCCAAACAACACATGCAAAATGCTGGAGGAATCCGAACAACACACACAAAATGCAAGAGGAATCGAACAACACACACAAAATTCTGGAGAATCCGAACAACACACACAAAATGCAGGAGGAATCCGAACAACACACACAAAATACAGGAAATCCGAACAACATACACAAAATGATGGAGGAATACGAACAACACACATAAAATGCTGGAGGACTCCCAAGAACACACACAAACTGCTGGAGGAATCCGAACAACACACACAAAATGCAATAGGAATCTGAACAACACACACAAAATACTGGAAATGTGAACAACGCACACAAAATGCTGGAAGAATTCCGAGAACACACACAAAAACTGCTGGAGGAAGCAGAACAACACACACAAAATAATGGATGAATCCAAACAACACATGCAAAATGCTGGAGGAATCCGAACAACACACACAAAATGCAGGAGGAATCGAACAACACACACAAAATTCTGGAGAATCCGAACAACACACACAAAATGCAGGAGGAATCCGAACAACACACACAAAATACAGGAAATCCGAACAACATACACAAAATGCTGGAGGAATCTGTACAACACACACAAAATGATGGAAAACTGAACATCACGCACAAAATGCTGGAGGAATCCGAAAAACATACACAAAATGCAGGAGGAATCTGAGCAACACACACAAAATGCTGGGAATCCGATCAACACACAAAATGTGCTGGAGGAATCCGAACAACACACACAAAATGCTGGGAATCCAATCAACACACAAAAAATGCTGGAGGAATCCAAACAACACACACAGACTGCTTGTGGAATCCGAACAACACTCACAAAATGCTGGAAATCTGAACAACACACATACAATGCTGAAGGAATCCGAACAGCACACACAAAATGCTGGAAGAATCCCAAGGACACACATAAAATGCTGGTGGAATCCGAAAAACACACACAAAATGCTGGAAATCCGAACAACACACACAAAATGCTGGATGAATCCAAACAACACATGCAAAATGCTGGAGGAATCTGAACAACACACACAAAATTCTGGAGCAATCCAAGCAACACACACAAAATGCTGGAGGAATCCGAGCAACACATACAAAATGCAGGAGGAATCGAACAACACACACAAAATGCTGGAGGAATCCGAGAAACACACAGAAACTGCTGGAAATCTAAACAACACACACAGAATTCTAAGAATCCGTACAACACACACAAAATGCTGCAGGAATCCGAACAACACACAAAGAATGCTTGTGGAATCCGAACAACACACACAAAATGCTGAAAATCCGAACAACACTCACAAAATGCTGAAAGAATCCCAAGAACACACATAAAATGCTGGTGGAATCCGAACAACACACACAAAATGCTGGAAATCAGAACAACACACACAAAATGCAGGAGGAATCCGAGCAACACACACAAAATGCTGGGAATCCAATCAACACACAAAAAGTGCTGGAGGAATCCGAACAACACACACAGAATGCTTGTGGAATCCGAACAACACTCATAAAATGCTGGAAATCCGAACAACACACATACACTGCTGGAGGAATCCGAACAGCACACACAAAATGCTGGAAGAATCCGAACAACACACACAAACTGCTGGAGGAATCCGAACAACACACACAAAATGCAATAGGAATCTGAACAACACACACAAAATGCTGGAAGAATTCCAAGAACACACACAAACTGCTGGAGGAAGCCGAACAACACACACAAAATAATGGATGAATCCAAACAACACATGCAAAATGCTGGAGGAATCCGAACAACACACACAAAATGCAGGAGGAATCGAACAACACACACAAAATTCTGGAGAATCCGAACAACACACACAAAATGCAGGAGGAATCCGAACAACACACACAAAATACAGGAAATCCGAACAACATACACAAAATGCTGGAGGAATCTGTACAACACACACAAAATTCTGGAGCAATCCAAACAACACACACAAAATGCTGGAGGAATCTGAACAACACACACAAAATACTGGAAATCCGAACAACACACACAAAATGCTGGAGGAATCCGAAAAACACACAGAAAATGCTGGAAATCTAAACAGCACACACAGAATTCTGAGAATCCGAACAACACACATAAAATGCTGCAGGAATCTGAACAACACAGACAAAATGCTGGAGGAATCCAAACGACACACACAAAATGCTGGAGGAATCCAAACGACACACACAGAATGCTTGTGGAATCCGAACAACACACACAAAATACAGGAAATCCGAACAACATACACAAAATGCTGGAGGAATCTGTACAACACACACAAAATTCTGGAGCAATCCAAACAACACACACAAAATGCTGGAGGAATCTGAACAACACACACAAAATGCAATAGGAATCTGAACAACACACACAAAATACTGGAAATGTGAACAACACACACAAAATGCTGGAAGAATTCCAAGAACACACACAAACTGCTGGAGGAAGCCGAACAACACACACAAAATAATGGATGAATCCAAACAACACATGCAAAATGCTGGAGGAATCCGAACAACACACACAAAATGCAAGAGGAATCGAACAACACACACAAAATTCTGGAGAATCCGAACAACACACACAAAATGCAGGAGGAATCCGAACAACACACACAAAATACAGGAAATCCGAACAACATACACAAAATGATGGAGGAATACGAACAACACACATAAAATGCTGGAGGACTCCCAAGAACACACACAAACTGCTGGAGGAATCCGAACAACACACACAAAATGCAATAGGAATCTGAACAACACACACAAAATACTGGAAATGTGAACAACACACACAAAATGCTGGAAGAATTCCAAGAACACACACAAACTGCTGGAAGAATTCCAAGAACACACACAAAAACTGCTGGAGGAAGCCGAACAACACACACAAAATAATGGATGAATCCAAACAACACATGCAAAATGCTGGAGGAATCCGAACAACACAAACAAAATGCAGGAGGAATCGAAAAACACACACAAAATTCTGCAGAATCCGAACAACACACACAAAATGCAGGAGGAATCCGAACAACACACACAAAATACAGGAAATCCGAACAACATACACAAAATGCTGGAGGAATCTGTACAACACACACAAAATTCTGGAGCAATCCAAACAACACACACAAAATGCTGGAGGAATCTGAACAACACATACAAAATACAGGAAATCCGAACAACACACACAAAATGCTGGAGGAATCCGAAAAACACACAGAAAATGCTGGAAATCTAAACAACACACACAGAATTCTGAGAATCCGAACAACACACATAAAATGCTGCAGGAATCTGAACAACACACACAAAATGCTGGAGGAATCCAAACGACACACACAAAATGCTGGAGGAATCCAAACGACACACACAGAATGCTTGTGGAATCCGAACAACACACACAAAATACAGGAAATTCGAACAACATACACAAAATGCTGGAGGAATCTGTACAACACACACAAAATTCTGGAGCAATCCAAACAACACACACAAAATGCTGGAGGAATCTGAACAACACACACAAAATGCAATAGGAATCTGAACAACACACACAAAATGCTGGAAATGTGAACAACACACACAAAATGCTGGAAGAATTCCAAGAACACACACAAACTGCTGGAGGAAGCCGAACAACACACACAAAATAATGGATGAATCCAAACAACACATGCAAAATGCTGGAGGAATCCGAACAACACACACAAAATGCAAGAGGAATCGAACAACACACACAAAATTCTGGAGAATCCGAACAACACACACAAAATGCAGGAGGAATCCGAACAACACACACAAAATACAGGAAATCCGAACAACATACACAAAATGATGGAGGAATACGAACAACACACATAAAATGCTGGAGGACTCCCAAGAACACACACAAACTGCTGGAGGAATCCGAACAACACACACAAAATGCAATAGGAATCTGAACAACACACACAAAATACTGGAAATGTGAACAACGCACACAAAATGCTGGAAGAATTCCGAGAACACACACAAAAACTGCTGGAGGAAGCAGAACAACACACACAAAATAATGGATGAATCCAAACAACACATGCAAAATGCTGGAGGAATCCGAACAACACACACAAAATGCAGGAGGAATCGAACAACACACACAAAATTCTGGAGAATCCGAACAACACACACAAAATGCAGGAGGAATCCGAACAACACACACAAAATACAGGAAATCCGAACAACATACACAAAATGCTGGAGGAATCTGTACAACACACACAAAATGATGGAAAACTGAACATCACGCACAAAATGCTGGAGGAATCCGAAAAACATACACAAAATGCAGGAGGAATCTGAGCAACACACACAAAATGCTGGGAATCCGATCAACACACAAAATGTGCTGGAGGAATCCGAACAACACACACAAAATGCTGGGAATCCAATCAACACACAAAAAATGCTGGAGGAATCCAAACAACACACACAGACTGCTTGTGGAATCCGAACAACACTCACAAAATGCTGGAAATCTGAACAACACACATACAATGCTGAAGGAATCCGAACAGCACACACAAAATGCTGGAAGAATCCCAAGGACACACATAAAATGCTGGTGGAATCCGAAAAACACACACAAAATGCTGGAAATCCGAACAACACACACAAAATGCTGGATGAATCCAAACAACACATGCAAAATGCTGGAGGAATCTGAACAACACACACAAAATTCTGGAGCAATCCAAGCAACACACACAAAATGCTGGAGGAATCCGAGCAACACATACAAAATGCAGGAGGAATCGAACAACACACACAAAATGCTGGAGGAATCCGAGAAACACACAGAAACTGCTGGAAATCTAAACAACACACACAGAATTCTAAGAATCCGTACAACACACACAAAATGCTGCAGGAATCCGAACAACACACAAAGAATGCTTGTGGAATCCGAACAACACACACAAAATGCTGAAAATCCGAACAACACTCACAAAATGCTGAAAGAATCCCAAGAACACACATAAAATGCTGGTGGAATCCGAACAACACACACAAAATGCTGGAAATCAGAACAACACACACAAAATGCAGGAGGAATCCGAGCAACACACACAAAATGCTGGGAATCCGATCAACACACAAAAAGTGCTGGAGGAATCCGAACAACACACACAGAATGCTTGTGGAATCCGAACAACACTCATAAAATGCTGGAAATCCGAACAACACACATACACTGCTGGAGGAATCCGAACAGCACACACAAAATGCTGGAAGAATCCCAAGAACACACACAAACTGCTGGAGGAATCCGAACAACACACACAAAATGCAATAGGAATCTGAACAACACACACAAAATGCTGGAAGAATTCCAAGAACACACACAAACTGCTGGAGGAAGCCGAACAACACACACAAAATAATGGATGAATCCAAACAACACATGCAAAATGCTGGAGGAATCCGAACAACACACACAAAATGCAGGAGGAATCGAACAACACACACAAAATTCTGGAGAATCCGAACAACACACACAAAATGCAGGAGGAATCCGAACAACACACACAAAATACAGGAAATCCGAACAACATACACAAAATGCTGGAGGAATCTGTACAACACACACAAAATTCTGGAGCAATCCAAACAACACACACAAAATGCTGGAGGAATCTGAACAACACACACAAAATACTGGAAATCCGAACAACACACACAAAATGCTGGAGGAATCCGAAAAACACACAGAAAATGCTGGAAATCTAAACAGCACACACAGAATTCTGAGAATCCGAACAACACACATAAAATGCTGCAGGAATCTGAACAACACAGACAAAATGCTGGAGGAATCCAAACGACACACACAAAATGCTGGAGGAATCCAAACGACACACACAGAATGCTTGTGGAATCCGAACAACACACACAAAATACAGGAAATCCGAACAACATACACAAAATGCTGGAGGAATCTGTACAACACACACAAAATTCTGGAGCAATCCAAACAACACACACAAAATGCTGGAGGAATCTGAACAACACACACAAAATGCAATAGGAATCTGAACAACACACACAAAATACTGGAAATGTGAACAACACACACAAAATGCTGGAAGAATTCCAAGAACACACACAAACTGCTGGAGAGAGCCGAACAACACACACAAAATAATGGATGAATCCAAACAACACATGCAAAATGCTGGAGGAATCCGAACAACACACACAAAATGCAAGAGGAATCGAACAACACACACAAAATTCTGGAGAATCCGAACAACACACACAAAATGCAGGAGGAATCCGAACAACACACACAAAATACAGGAAATCCGAAAAACATGCACAAAATGATGGAGGAATACGAACAACACACATAAAATGCTGGAGGACTCCCAAGAACACACACAAACTGCTGGAGGAATCCGAACAACACACACAAAATGCAATAGGAATCTGAACAACACACACAAAATACTGGAAATGTGAACAACACACACAAAATGCTGGAAGAATTCCAAGAACACACACAAAAACTGCTGGAGGAAGCCGAACAACACACACAAAATAATGGATGAATCCAAACAACACATGCAAAATGCTGGAGGAATCCGAACAACACAAACAAAATGCAGGAGGAATCGAAAAACACACACAAAATTCTGCAGAATCCGAACAACACACACAAAATGCAGGAGGAATCCGAACAACACACACAAAATACAGGAAATCCGAACAACATACACAAAATGCTGCAGGAATCTGTACAACACACACAAAATTCTGGAACAATCCAAACAACACACACAAAATGCTGGAGGAATCTGAACAACACACACAAAATACAGGAAATCCGGACAACACACACAAAATGCTGGAGGAATCCGAAAAACACACAGAAAATGCTGGAAATCTAAACAACACACACAGAATTCTGAGAATCCGAACAACACACATAAAATGCTGCAGGAATCTGAACAACACACACAAAATGCTGGAGGAATCCAAACAACACACACAAAATGCTGGAGGAATCCAAACGACACATACAGAATGCTTGTGGAATCCGAACAACACACACAAAATACAGGAAATCCGAACAACATACACAAAATGCTGGAGGAATCTGTACAACACACACAAAATTCTGGAGCAATCCAAACAACACACACAAAATGCTGAAGGAATCTGAACAACACACACAAAATACTGGAAATCCGAACAACACACACAAAATGCTGGAGGAATCCGAAAAACACACAGAAAATGCTGGAAATCTAAACAACACACACAGAATTCTGAGAATCCGAACAACACACATAAAAGCTGTAGGAATCTGAACAACACACACAAAATGCTGGAAATCCAAACAACACAAACAAAATGCCGGACATCCAAAGAACACACACAAACTGCTGGAGGAATCTGTACAACACACACAAAATTCTGGAGCAATCCAAACAACACACACAAAATGCTGGAGGAATCTGAACAACACACACAAAATACTGGAAATCCGAACAACACACACAAAATGCTGGAGGAATTCGAGCAACACACACAAAATGCAGGAGGAATCGAACAACACACACAAAATGCTGGAGGAATCCGAAAAACACACAGAAAATGCTGGAAATCTAAACAACACACACAGAATTCTGAGAATCCGAACAACACACATAAAATGCTGCAGGAATCCGAACAACACACACAAAATGCTGGAGGAATCCAAACAACACACACAGAATGCTTGTGGAATCCGAACAACACACACAAAATGCTGGAAATCCGAACAACACATATACAATGCTGGAGGAATCCGAACAGCACACACAAAATGCTGGAGGAATCCTCAGAACACACATAAAATGCTGGTGGAATCCGAAAAACACACACAAAATGCTGGAAATCGGAACAACACACAGAAAATGCTGGAAATCCAAACAACACACAGAAAATGCTGGAAATCAGAACAACACACACAAAATGCAGGAGGAATCCGAGCAACACACACAAAATGCTGGGAATCCGATCAACACACAAAAAGTGCTGGAGGAATCCGAACAACACACACAGAATGCTTGTGGAATCCGAACAACACTCATAAAATGCTGGAAATCCGAACAACACACATACACTGCTGGAGGAATCCGAACAGCACACACAAAATGCTGGAAGAATCCCAAGAACACACACAAACTGCTGGAGGAATCCGAACAACACACACAAAATGCAATAGGAATCTGAACAACACACACAAAATGCTGGAAGAATTCCAAGAACACACACAAACTGCTGGAGGAAGCCGAACAACACACACAAAATAATGGATGAATCCAAACAACACATGCAAAATGCTGGAGGAATCCGAACAACACACACAAAATGCAGGAGGAATCGAACAACACACACAAAATTCTGGAGAATCCGAACAACACACACAAAATGCAGGAGGAATCCGAACAACACACACAAAATACAGGAAATCCGAACAACATACACAAAATGCTGGAGGAATCTGTACAACACACACAAAATTCTGGAGCAATCCAAACAACACACACAAAATGCTGGAGGAATCTGAACAACACACACAAAATACTGGAAATCCGAACAACACACACAAAATGCTGGAGGAATCCGAAAAACACACAGAAAATGCTGGAAATCTAAACAGCACACACAGAATTCTGAGAATCCGAACAACACACATAAAATGCTGCAGGAATCTGAACAACACAGACAAAATGCTGCAGGAATCCAAACGACACACACAAAATGCTGGAGGAATCCAAACGACACACACAGAATGCTTGTGGAATCCGAACAACACACACAAAATACAGGAAATCCGAACAACATACACAAAATGCTGGAGGAATCTGTACAACACACACAAAATTCTGGAGCAATCCAAACAACACACACAAAATGCTGAAGGAATCTGAACAACACACACAAAATACTGGAAATCCGAACAACACACACAAAATGCTGGAGGAATCCGAAAAACACACAGAAAATGCTGGAAATCTAAACAACACACACAGAATTCTGAGAATCCGAACAACACACATAAAAGCTGTAGGAATCTGAACAACACACACTAAATGCTGCAGGGATCAGAACAACACACACAAAATGCTGGAAATCCAAACAACACAAACAAAATGCCGGACATCCAAAGAACACACACAAACTGCTGGAGGAATCTGTACAACACACACAAAATTCTGGAGCAATCCAAACAACACACACAAAATGCTGGAGGAATCTGAACAACACACACAAAATACTGGAAATCCGAACAACACACACAAAATGCTGGAGGAATTCGAGCAACACACACAAAATGCAGGAGGAATCGAACAACACACACAAAATGCTGGAGGAATCCGAAAAACACACAGAAAATGCTGGAAATCTAAACAACACACACAGAATTCTGAGAATCCGAACAACACACATAAAATGCTGCAGGAATCCGAACAACACACACAAAATGCTGGAGGAATCCAAACAACACACACAGAATGCTTGTGGAATCCGAACAACACACACAAAATGCTGGAAATCCGAACAACACATATACAATGCTGGAGGAATCCGAACAGCACACACAAAATGCTGGAGGAATCCTCAGAACACACATAAAATGCTGGTGGAATCCGAAAAACACACACAAAATGCTGGAAATCGGAACAACACACAGAAAATGCTGGAAATCCAAACAACACACAGAAAATGCTGGAAATCAGAACAACACACACAAAATGCAGGAGGAATCCGAGCAACACACACAAAATGCTGGGAATCCGATCAACACACAAAAAGTGCTGGAGGAATCCGAACAACACACACAGAATGCTTGTGGAATCCGAACAACACTCATAAAATGCTGGAAATCCGAACAACACACATACACTGCTGGAGGAATCCGAACAGCACACACAAAATGCTGGAAGAATCCCAAGAACACACACAAACTGCTGGAGGAATCCGAACAACACACACAAAATGCAATAGGAATCTGAACAACACACACAAAATGCTGGAAGAATTCCAAGAACACACACAAACTGCTGGAGGAAGCCGAACAACACACACAAAATAATGGATGAATCCAAACAACACATGCAAAATGCTGGAGGAATCCGAACAACACACACAAAATGCAGGAGGAATCGAACAACACACACAAAATTCTGGAGAATCCGAACAACACACACAAAATGCAGGAGGAATCCGAACAACACACACAAAATACAGGAAATCCGAACAACATACACAAAATGCTGGAGGAATCTGTACAACACACACAAAATTCTGGAGCAATCCAAACAACACACACAAAATGCTGGAGGAATCTGAACAACACACACAAAATACTGGAAATCCGAACAACACACACAAAATGCTGGAGGAATCCGAAAAACACACAGAAAATGCTGGAAATCTAAACAGCACACACAGAATTCTGAGAATCCGAACAACACACATAAAATGCTGCAGGAATCTGAACAACACAGACAAAATGCTGCAGGAATCCAAACGACACACACAAAATGCTGGAGGAATCCAAACGACACACACAGAATGCTTGTGGAATCCGAACAACACACACAAAATACAGGAAATCCGAACAACATACACAAAATGCTGGAGGAATCTGTACAACACACACAAAATTCTGGAGCAATCCAAACAACACACACAAAATGCTGGAGGAATCTGAACAACACACACAAAATGCAATAGGAATCTGAACAACACACACAAAATACTGGAAATGTGAACAACACACACAAAATGCTGGAAGAATTCCAAGAACACACACAAACTGCTGGAGGAAGCCGAACAACACACACAAAATAATGGATGAATCCAAACAACACATGCAAAATGCTGGAGGAATCCGAACAACACACACAAAATGCAAGAGGAATCGAACAACACACACAAAATTCTGGAGAATCCGAACAACACACACAAAATGCAGGAGGAATCCGAACAACACACACAAAATACAGGAAATCCGAACAACATACACAAAATGATGGAGGAATACGAACAACACACATAAAATGCTGGAGGACTCCCA
>NW_027277874.1:0-23563 GCF_030028105.1 Mobula birostris
TTCCACACACTGACCACGTTCCACACATTCACAACATTCCACACACTCACCACATTCCACTCATTCACCATGTTCCAATCTCTCACCATCTCCACACACCCTCCACGTTCCACATAAACACCGCATTCCACACACTCACCACGTTCTACACACTCACTACGTTCCACACACTCACCACGTACCACTCACTCACCACGTTCCACATTCTCACCACGTTCCACTCACTCACCATGTTCCACTCCCTCACCATTTTCCACATACTCACCATGCTCCACTCACTCACCACGTTCCACACACTCACGACGTTCCACACACTCACCACGTTCCACACTCTTACCACGTTTCACTGTCTAAGCACGTTCCACAAACACAGACGTTCCACACACTAACCACGTTCCACACTCTCACCACGTTCCACTCACTCAGCACGTTCCACAAACACACGACAGTCCACACACTCACCACGTTCCACACACTCACCGCATTCCACTCCCTCACCATGTTCCACACACTCACCATGTTCCACTCACTCAACATGTTCCACACACTCACCGCATTCCACTCCCTCACCATGTTCCACACACTCACCACGATCCACACACTCAGCACGTTCCACACTCTCTACGTTCCACTCGCTCACCATGTTCCACACACTCACCACGTTCAAATAACTCACCACGTTCCACACACTCACGACGTTCCACACACTCACCACGTTCCACACTCTCACCACGTTTCACTCTCTAAGCACGTTCCACAAACACAGACGTTCCACACACTAACCACGTTCCACACTCTCACCACGTTCCACTCTCTCAGCACGTTCCACAAACACACGACAGTCCACACACTCACCACGTTCCACACACTCACCGCATTCCACTCCCTCACCATGTTCCACACACTCACCATGTTCCACTCACTCAACATGTTCCACACACTCACCGCATTCCACACACCCACCATGTTCCACACACTCACCACGTTCCACTCAGTTACCAAGTTCCACACACTCACAACGTTCCACTCACTGACCATGTTCCACTCACTCACCATGTTCCACTGACCCACCACATTCCACACACTCAGCACGTTCCACACACCCACCATGTTCCACGCACTCACCACGTTCCACACACTCACGACGTTCCACATACTCACCACGTTCCACACTCTCACCATGTTCCCCTCTCAAAGCACTTTCCACAAACACACGACGTTCTGCACACTCACCATGTTCCACACGCTCACCACGTTCCACACACTCAGCACATTCCACACACTCACCACATTCCACTCCCACACCATATTCCACTTTCTCACCATGCCCCACACACCCACCACATTCCACACACCCACCACGTTGCACACACTCACCACGTTGCACACATTCACCACGTTCCACACACTCACCACGTTCCACACACTCACCACGTTCCACACACTCACTACTTCCCACACACCCACCATGTTCCACACACTCACCACGTTCCACTCAGTTACCAAGTTCCACACACTCACCACGTTCCACTCACTGACCATGTTCCACTCACTCACCATGTTCCACTCACTCACCATGTTCCACATTCCACATTCCACACAACCACCACGTTCCACACTCTCACCACATTCCACACACCCACCATGTTCCACTCACTCACCACGGTCCACACACTCAACATGTTCCACTGACCCACCACATTTCACACACTCACCGCGTTCCACACACCCACCATGTTCCACACTCTCACCACGTTCAACTAACTCACCACGTTCCACACTCTCAGCACGTTCCACACTCTCTACGTTCCACTCGCTCACCATGTTCCACACACTCACCACGTTCAAATAACTCACCACGTTCCACACACTCACGACGTTCCACACACTCACCACGTTCCACACTCTCACCACGTTCCACTCTCTAAGCACGTTCCACAAACACAGACGTTCCACACACTAACCACGTTCCACACTCTCACCACGTTCCACTCTCTCAGCACGTTCCACAAACACACGACGGTCCACACACTCACCAGGTTCCACACACTCACCACGTTCCACACTCTCACCACGTTCACTCTCTCACCACGTTCCACACACTCACCACATTCCACACTCTCACCACGTTTTAGTCACTGACCACGTTCCACACACTCATCATGTTCCACTACCTCACCATGTTCCATTCACTCACCACGTTCCACCCTCTCACGACGTTCCACTCACTCACCATGTTCCACACACTCACCACATTCCACACACTCACCACATTCCATTCACACACCGTGTTCCACTCTCTCACCATGCTCCAAACACCCACCACTTTCCACACACTCACCACGTTCCACACATTCACCACTTTCCACACTCTCCACGTTCCACACACTCACCACTTTCCACACTCTCCACGTTCCACACACTCACCACTTTCCACTCACTCACAGCGTTCCACTCACTGCCCACGTTCCACTCACTCAACACGTTCCACACACTCACCACGTTCCACACACTCAGCACATTCCACACACTCACCACATTCCACTCCCACACCATATTCCACTTTCTCACAATGCCCCACACACCCACCACATTCCACACACCCACCACGTTGCACACACTCACCACGTTGCACACATTCACCACGTTCCACACACTCACCACGTTCCACACACTCACTACTTCCCACACACCCACCATGTTCCACACACTCACCACGTTCCACTCAGTTACCAAGTTCCACACACTCACCACGTTCCACTCACTGACCATGTTCCACTCACTCACCATGTTCCACTCACTCACCATGTTCCACATTCCACATTCCACACAACCACCACGTTCCACACTCTCACCACGTTCCACACACCCACCATGTTCCACTCACTCACCACGGTCCACACACTCAACATGTTCCACTGACCCACCACATTTCACACACGCACCGCGTTCCACACACCCACCATGTTCCACGCACTCACCACGTTCCGCACACTCACCACGTTCCACACTCTCACCACATTCAACTAACTCACCACGTTCCACACTCTCAGCACGTTCCACACTCTCTACGTTCCACTCGCTCACCATGTTCCACACACTCACCACGTTCAAATAACTCACCACGTTCCACACACTCACGACGTTCCACACACTAACCACGTTCCACACTCTCACCACGTTCCACTCTCTCAGCACGTTCCACAAACACACGACGGTCCACACACTCACCAGGTTCCACACACTCACCACGTTCCACACTCTCACCACGTTCACTCTCTCACCACGTTCCACACACTCACCACATTCCACACTCTCACCACGTTCAGCTCACTCACCACGTACCACACACACACCACATTCCACACTCTCACCACGTTCCACACTCTCACTACGTTCCACACACCCACCACGTTACACAATCTCACCAAATTCCACTCACTCACCACTTTCCACTCCCTCACCATGTTCGACACACTCACCACGATCCAGACATTCACCACGTTCCACACACTCACCACTTCCCACAAACCCACCATGTTCCACACACTCACCACGTTCCACTCAGTTACCAAGTTCCACACACTCACCACGTTCCACTCAGTTACCAAGTTCCACACACTCACCACGTTCCACTCACTCACCATGTTCCACATTCCACATTCCACTCACTCACCACGTTCCACACACTCACCATGTTCCACTGACCCACCACATTCCACACACTCAGCACGTTCCACACACCCACCATGTTCCACGCACTCACCACGTTCCACACACTCACCACGTTCCACACACTCACGACGTTCCACATACTCACCACGTTCCACTCACTCAGCATGTTCCACGCACTCACCACGTTCCGCACACTCACCGCGTTCCACACTCTCACCACATTCAACTAACTCACCACGTTCCACACTCTCAGCACGTTCCACACTCTCTACGTTCCACTCGCTCACCATGTTCCACACACTCACCACGTTCAAATAACTCACCACGTTCCACACACTCACGACGTTCCACACACTAACCACGTTCCACACTCTCACCACGTTCCACTCTCTCAGCACGTTCCACAAACACACGACGGTCCACACACTCACCAGGTTCCACACACTCACCACGTTCCACACTCTCACCACGTTCACTCTCTCACCACGTTCCACACACTCACCACATTCCACACTCTCACCACGTTTTAGTCACTGACCACGTTCCACACACTCACCATGTTCCACTACCTCACCATGTTCCATTCACTCACCACGTTCCACCCTCTCACGAAGTTCCACTCACTCACCATGTTCCACACACTCACCACATTCCACACACTCACCACATTCCATTCAGACACCATGTTCCACTCTCTCACCATGCTCCAAACACCCACCACTTTCCACACACTCACCACGTTCCACACATTCACCACTTTCCACACTCTCCACGTTCCACACACTCACCACTTTCCACTCACTCACAGCGTTCCACTCACTGCCCACGTTCCACTCACTCAACACGTTCCACACACTCACCACGTTGCACACACTCAGCACATTCCACACACTCACCGCATTCCACTCCCTCACCATGTTCCACACACTCACCATGTTCCACTCACTCAACATGTTCCACACACTGACCACGTTCCACACACTCACCACATTCCACACACTCACCACATTCCACTCATTCACCATGTTCCAATCTCTGACCATGTCCACACACCCTCCACTTTCCACACAAACACCGCATTCCACACACTCACCACGTTCTACTCACTCACTACGTTCCACACATTCACCACGTTCCACTCACTCACCACGTTCCACTCCCTCACCATGTTCCACACAGCCACCACGTTCCACACACTCACCAAGTTCCACACTCTCACCATGTTCCACTCACTCACCACGTTCCACTCCCTCACCATGTTCCACACAGCCACCGCGTTCCACACACTCACCACGTTCCACACACTCACCACGTTCCACATTCTCACCACATTCAGCTCACTCACCACGTACCACACACTCACCACATTCCACACTCTCACCACGTTCCACACTCTCACTACGTTCCACACACCCACCACGTTACACAATCTCACCAAATTCCACTCATTCACCACTTTCCACTCCCTCACCATGTTCGACACACCCACCACGTTCCACACACTCACCACGTTCCACACACTCACGACGTTCCACATACTCACCACGTTCCACACTCTCACCATGTTCCCCTCTTAAAGCACTTTCCACAAACTCACGACGTTCCGCACACTCACCATGTTCCACACACTCACCACGTTCCACACTCTCACCACGTTCAACTAACTCACCACGTTCCACACACTCACCATGTTCCACACTCTCCACGTTCCACATACTCACCACGTTCCACTCACTCACCATTTTCCACACACTCACCACATTCCACTCCCACACCATATTCCACTTTCTCACCATGCCCCACACACCCACCACATTCCACACACCCACCACGTTGCACACATTCACCACGTTCCACACACTCACCACGTTCCACACACTCACTACTTCCCACACACCCACCATGTTCCACACACTCACCACGTTCCACTCAGTTACCAAGTTCCACACACTCACCACGTTCCACTCACTGACCATGTTCCACTCACTCACCATGTTCCACTCACTCACCATGTTCCACATTCCACATTCCACACAACCACCACGTTCCACACTCTCACCACATTCCACACACCCACCATGTTCCACTCACTCACCACGGTCCACACACTTAACATGTTCCACTGACCCACCACATTTCACACACTCACCGCGTTCCACACACCCACCATGTTCCACACTCTCACCACGTTCAACTAACTCACCACGTTCCACACTCTCAGCACGTTCCACACTCTCTACGTTCCATTCGCTCACCATGTTCCACACACTCACCACGTTCAAATAACTCACCACGTTCCACACACTCACGACGTTCCACACACTCACCACGTTCCCTACTCTCACCACGTTCCACTCTCTAATCACGTTCCACAAACACAGACGTTCCACACACTAACCACGTTCCACACTCTCACCACGTTCCACTCTCTCAGCACGTTCCACAAACACACGACGGTCCACACACTCACCAGGTTCCACACACTCACCACGTTCCACACTCTCACCACGTTCACTCTCTCACCACGTTCCACACACTCACCACATTCCACACTCTCACCACGTTTTAGTCACTGACCATGTTCCACACACTCACCATGTTCCACTACCTCACCATGTTCCATTCACTCACCACGTTCCACCCTCTCACGACGTTCCACTCACTCACCATGTTCCACACACTCACCACATTCCACACACTCACCACATTCCATTCACACACCATGTTCCACTCTCTCACCATGCTCCAAACACCCACCACTTTCCACACACTCACCACGTTCCACACATTCACCACTTTCCACACTCTCCACGTTCCACACACTCACCACTTTCCACTCACTCACAGCGTTCCACTCACTGCCCACGTTCCACTCACTCAACACGTTCCACACACTCACCACGTTGCACACACTCAGCACATTGCACACACTCACCGCATTCCACTCCCTCACCATGTTCCACACACTCACCATGTTCCACTCACTCAACATGTTCCACACACTGACCACGTTCCACACACTCACCACATTCCACACACTCACCACATTCCACTCATTCACCATGTTCCAATCTCTGACCATGTCCACACACCCTCCACTTTCTACACAAACACCGCATTCCACACACTCACCACGTTCTACTCACTCACTACGTTCCACACATTCACCACGTTCCACTCACTCACCACGTTCCACTCCCTCACCATGTTCCACACAGCCACCACGTTCCACACACTCACCAAGTTCCACACTCTCACCACATTCCACTCACTCACCACGTTCCACTCCCTCACCATGTTCCACACAGCCACCACGTTCCACACACTCACCACATTCCACACTCTCACCACGTTTTAGTCACTGACCACGTTCCACACACTCACCATGTTCCACTACCTCACCATGTTCCATTCACTCACCACGTTCCACCCTCTCACGAAGTTCCACTCACTCACCATGTTCCACACACTCACCACATTCCACACACTCACCACATTCCATTCACACACCATGTTCCACTCTCTCACCATGCTCCAAACACCCACCACTTTCCACACACTCACCACGTTCCACACATTCACCACTTTCCACACTCTCCACGTTCCACACACTCACCACTTTCCACTCACTCACAGCGTTCCACTCACTGCCCACGTTCCACTCACTCAACACGTTCCACACACTCACCACGTTGCACACACTCAGCACATTCCACACACTCACCGCATTCCACTCCCTCACCATGTTCCACACACTCACCATGTTCCACTCACTCAACATGTTCCACACACCGACCACGTTCCACACACTCACCACATTCCACACACTCACCACATTCCACTCATTCACCATGTTCCAATCTCTGACCATGTCCACACACCCTCCACTTTCCACACAAACACCGCATTCCACTCACTCACCACGTTCTACTCACTCACTACGTTCCACACATTCACCACGTTCCACTCACTCACCACGTTCCACTCCCTCACCATGTTCCACACAGCCACCACGTTCCACACACTCACCAAGTTCCACACTCTCACCACGTTCCACTCACTCACCACGTTCCACTCCCTCACCATGTTCCACACAGCCACCACGTTCCACACACTCACCACGTTCCACATTCTCACCACGTTCAGCTCACTCACCACGTACCACACACACACCACATTCCACACTCTCACCACGTTCCACACTCTCACTACGTTCCACACACCCACCACGTTACACAATCTCACCAAATTCCACTCACTCACCACTTTCCACTCCCTCACCATGTTCGACACACTCACCACGTTCCAGACATTCACCACGTTCCACACACTCACCACTTCCCACAAACCCACCATGTTCCACACACTCACCACGTTCCACTCAGTTACCAAGTTCCACACACTCACCACGTTCCACTCAGTTACCAAGTTCCACACACTCACCACGTTCCACTCACTCACCATGTTCCACATTCCACATTCCACTCACTCACCACGTTCCACACACTCACCATGTTCCACTGACCCACCACATTCCACACACTCAGCACGTTCCACACACCCACCATGTTCCACGCACTCACCACGTTCCACACACTCACCACGTTCCACACACTCACGACGTTCCACATACTCACCACGTTCCACTCACTCAGCATGTTCCACGCACTCACCACGTTCCGCACACTCACCACGTTCCACACTCTCACCACATTCAACTAACTCACCACGTTCCACACTCTCAGCACGTTCCACACTCTCTACGTTCCACTCGCTCACCATGTTCCACACACTCACCACGTTCAAATAACTCACCACGTTCCACACACTCACGACGTTCCACACACTAACCACGTTCCACACTCTCACCACGTTCCACTCTCTCAGCACGTTCCACAAACACACGACGGTCCACACACTCACCAGGTTCCACACACTCACCACGTTCCACACTCTCACCACGTTCACTCTCTCACCACGTTCCACACACTCACCACATTCCACACTCTCACCACGTTTTAGTCACTGACCACGTTCCACACACTCACCATGTTCCACTACCTCACCATGTTCCATTCACTCACCACGTTCCACCCTCTCACGAAGTTCCACTCACTCACCATGTTCCACACACTCACCACATTCCACACACTCACCACATTCCATTCAGACACCATGTTCCACTCTCTCACCATGCTCCAAACACCCACCACTTTCCACACACTCACCACGTTCCACACATTCACCACTTTCCACACTCTCCACGTTCCACACACTCACCACTTTCCACTCACTCACAGCGTTCCACTCACTGCCCACGTTCCACTCACTCAACACGTTCCACACACTCACCACGTTGCACACACTCAGCACATTCCACACACTCACCGCATTCCACTCCCTCACCATGTTCCACACACTCACCATGTTCCACTCACTCAACATGTTCCACACACTGACCACGTTCCACACACTCACCACATTCCACACACTCACCACATTCCACTCATTCACCATGTTCCAATCTCTGACCATGTCCACACACCCTCCACTTTCCACACAAACACCGCATTCCACACACTCACCACGTTCTACTCACTCACTACGTTCCACACATTCACCACGTTCCACTCACTCACCACGTTCCACTCCCTCACCATGTTCCACACAGCCACCACGTTCCACACACTCACCAAGTTCCACACTCTCACCATGTTCCACTCACTCACCACGTTCCACTCCCTCACCATGTTCCACACAGCCACCGCGTTCCACACACTCACCACGTTCCACACACTCACCACGTTCCACATTCTCACCACATTCAGCTCACTCACCACGTACCACACACTCACCACATTCCACACTCTCACCACGTTCCACACTCTCACTACGTTCCACACACCCACCACGTTACACAATCTCACCAAATTCCACTCATTCACCACTTTCCACTCCCTCACCATGTTCGACACACCCACCACGTTCCACACACTCACCACGTTCCACACACTCACGACGTTCCACATACTCACCACGTTCCACACTCTCACCATGTTCCCCTCTTAAAGCACTTTCCACAAACTCACGACGTTCCGCACACTCACCATGTTCCACACACTCACCACGTTCCACACTCTCACCACGTTCAACTAACTCACCACGTTCCACACACTCACCATGTTCCACACTCTCCACGTTCCACATACTCACCACGTTCCACTCACTCACCATTTTCCACACACTCACCACATTCCACTCCCACACCATATTCCACTTTCTCACCATGCCCCACACACCCACCACATTCCACACACCCACCACATTCCACACACCCACCACGTTGCACACATTCACCACGTTCCACACACTCACCACGTTCCACACACTCACCACGTTCCACACACTCACTACTTCCCACACACCCACCATGTTCCACACACTCACCACGTTCCACTCAGTTACCAAGTTCCACACACTCACCACGTTCCACTCACTGACCATGTTCCACTCACTCACCATGTTCCACTCACTCACCATGTTCCACATTCCACATTCCACACAACCACCACGTTCCACACTCTCACCACATTCCACACACCCACCATGTTCCACTCACTCACCACGGTCCACACACTTAACATGTTCCACTGACCCACCACATTTCACACACTCACCGCGTTCCACACACCCACCATGTTCCACACTCTCACCACGTTCAACTAACTCACCACGTTCCACACTCTCAGCACGTTCCACACTCTCTACGTTCCACTCGCTCACCATGTTCCACACACTCACCACGTTCAAATAACTCACCACGTTCCACACACTCACGACGTTCCACACACTCACCACGTTCCCTACTCTCACCACGTTCCACTCTCTAATCACGTTCCACAAACACAGACGTTCCACACACTAACCACGTTCCACACTCTCACCACGTTCCACTCTCTCAGCACGTTCCACAAACACACGACGGTCCACACACTCACCAGGTTCCACACACTCACCACGTTCCACACTCTCACCACGTTCACTCTCTCACCACGTTCCACACACTCACCACATTCCACACTCTCACCACGTTTTAGTCACTGACCATGTTCCACACACTCACCATGTTCCATTCACTCACCACGTTCCACCCTCTCACGACGTTCCACTCACTCACCATGTTCCACACACTCACCACATTCCACACACTCACCACATTCCATTCACACACCATGTTCCACTCTCTCACCATGCTCCAAACACCCACCACTTTCCACACACTCACCACGTTCCACACATTCACCACTTTCCACACTCTCCACGTTCCACACACTCACCACTTTCCACTCACTCACAGCGTTCCACTCACTGCCCACGTTCCACTCACTCAACACGTTCCACACACTCACCACGTTGCACACACTCAGCACATTGCACACACTCACCGCATTCCACTCCCTCACCATGTTCCACACACTCACCATGTTCCACTCACTCAACATGTTCCACACACTGACCACGTTCCACACACTCACCACATTCCACACACTCACCACATTCCACTCATTCACCATGTTCCAATCTCTGACCATGTCCACACACCCTCCACTTTCTACACAAACACCGCATTCCACACACTCACCACGTTCTACTCACTCACTACGTTCCACACATTCACCACGTTCCACTCACTCACCACGTTCCACTCCCTCACCATGTTCCACACAGCCACCACGTTCCACACACTCACCAAGTTCCACACTCTCACCACATTCCACTCACTCACCACGTTCCACTCCCTCACCATGTTCCACACAGCCACCACGTTCCACACACTCACCACATTCCACACTCTCACCACGTTTTAGTCACTGACCACGTTCCACACACTCACCATGTTCCACTACCTCACCATGTTCCATTCACTCACCACGTTCCACCCTCTCACGAAGTTCCACTCACTCACCATGTTCCACACACTCACCACATTCCACACACTCACCACATTCCATTCACACACCATGTTCCACTCTCTCACCATGCTCCAAACACCCACCACTTTCCACACACTCACCACGTTCCACACATTCACCACTTTCCACACTCTCCACGTTCCACACACTCACCACTTTCCACTCACTCACAGCGTTCCACTCACTGCCCACGTTCCACTCACTCAACACGTTCCACACACTCACCACGTTGCACACACTCAGCACATTCCACACACTCACCGCATTCCACTCCCTCACCATGTTCCACACACTCACCATGTTCCACTCACTCAACATGTTCCACACACCGACCACGTTCCACACACTCACCACATTCCACACACTCACCACATTCCACTCATTCACCATGTTCCAATCTCTGACCATGTCCACACACCCTCCACTTTCCACACAAACACCGCATTCCACTCACTCACCACGTTCTACTCACTCACTACGTTCCACACATTCACCACGTTCCACTCACTCACCACGTTCCACTCCCTCACCATGTTCCACACAGCCACCACGTTCCACACACTCACCAAGTTCCACACTCTCACCACGTTCCACTCACTCACCACGTTCCACTCCCTCACCATGTTCCACACAGCCACCACGTTCCACACACTCACCACGTTCCACATTCTCACCACGTTCAGCTCACTCACCACGTACCACACACACACCACATTCCACACTCTCACCACGTTCCACACTCTCACTACGTTCCACACACCCACCACGTTACACAATCTCACCAAATTCCACTCACTCACCACTTTCCACTCCCTCACCATGTTCGACACACTCACCACGTTCCAGACATTCACCACGTTCCACACACTCACCACTTCCCACAAACCCACCATGTTCCACACACTCACCACGTTCCACTCAGTTACCAAGTTCCACACACTCACCACGTTCCACTCAGTTACCAAGTTCCACACACTCACCACGTTCCACTCACTCACCATGTTCCACATTCCACATTCCACTCACTCACCACGTTCCACACACTCACCATGTTCCACTGACCCACCACATTCCACACACTCAGCACGTTCCACACACCCACCATGTTCCACGCACTCACCACGTTCCACACACTCACCACGTTCCACACACTCACGACGTTCCACATACTCACCACGTTCCACTCACTCAGCATGTTCCACGCACTCACCACGTTCCGCACACTCACCACGTTCCACACTCTCACCACATTCAACTAACTCACCACGTTCCACACTCTCAGCACGTTCCACACTCTCTACGTTCCACTCGCTCACCATGTTCCACACACTCACCACGTTCAAATAACTCACCACGTTCCACACACTCACGACGTTCCACACACTAACCACGTTCCACACTCTCACCACGTTCCACTCTCTCAGCACGTTCCACAAACACACGACGGTCCACACACTCACCAGGTTCCACACACTCACCACGTTCCACACTCTCACCACGTTCACTCTCTCACCACGTTCCACACACTCACCACATTCCACACTCTCACCACGTTTTAGTCACTGACCACGTTCCACACACTCACCATGTTCCACTACCTCACCATGTTCCATTCACTCACCACGTTCCACCCTCTCACGAAGTTCCACTCACTCACCATGTTCCACACACTCACCACATTCCACACACTCACCACATTCCATTCAGACACCATGTTCCACTCTCTCACCATGCTCCAAACACCCACCACTTTCCACACACTCACCACGTTCCACACATTCACCACTTTCCACACTCTCCACGTTCCACACACTCACCACTTTCCACTCACTCACAGCGTTCCACTCACTGCCCACGTTCCACTCACTCAACACGTTCCACACACTCACCACGTTGCACACACTCAGCACATTCCACACACTCACCGCATTCCACTCCCTCACCATGTTCCACACACTCACCATGTTCCACTCACTCAACATGTTCCACACACTGACCACGTTCCACACACTCACCACATTCCACACACTCACCACATTCCACTCATTCACCATGTTCCAATCTCTGACCATGTCCACACACCCTCCACTTTCCACACAAACACCGCATTCCACACACTCACCACGTTCTACTCACTCACTACGTTCCACACATTCACCACGTTCCACTCACTCACCACGTTCCACTCCCTCACCATGTTCCACACAGCCACCACGTTCCACACACTCACCAAGTTCCACACTCTCACCATGTTCCACTCACTCACCACGTTCCACTCCCTCACCATGTTCCACACAGCCACCGCGTTCCACACACTCACCACGTTCCACACACTCACCACGTTCCACATTCTCACCACATTCAGCTCACTCACCACGTACCACACACTCACCACATTCCACACTCTCACCACGTTCCACACTCTCACTACGTTCCACACACCCACCACGTTACACAATCTCACCAAATTCCACTCATTCACCACTTTTCCACTCCCTCACCATGTTCGACACACCCACCACGTTCCACACACTCACCACGTTCCACACACTCACGACGTTCCACATACTCACCACGTTCCACACTCTCACCATGTTCCCCTCTTAAAGCACTTTCCACAAACTCACGACGTTCCGCACACTCACCATGTTCCACACACTCACCACGTTCCACACTCTCACCACGTTCAACTAACTCACCACGTTCCACACACTCACCATGTTCCACACTCTCCACGTTCCACATACTCACCACGTTCCACTCACTCACCATTTTCCACACACTCACCACATTCCACTCCCACACCATATTCCACTTTCTCACCATGCCCCACACACCCACCACATTCCACACACCCACCACGTTGCACACATTCACCACGTTCCACACACTCACCACGTTCCACACACTCACCACGTTCCACACACTCACTACTTCCCACACACCCACCATGTTCCACACACTCACCACGTTCCACTCAGTTACCAAGTTCCACACACTCACCACGTTCCACTCACTGACCATGTTCCACTCACTCACCATGTTCCACTCACTCACCATGTTCCACATTCCACATTCCACACAACCACCACGTTCCACACTCTCACCACATTCCACACACCCACCATGTTCCACTCACTCACCACGGTCCACACACTCAACATGTTCCACTGACCCACCACATTTCACACACTCACCGCGTTCCACACACCCACCATGTTCCACACTCTCACCACGTTCAACTAACTCACCACGTTCCACACTCTCAGCACGTTCCACACTCTCTACGTTCCACTCGCTCACCATGTTCCACACACTCACCACGTTCAAATAACTCACCACGTTCCACACACTCACGACGTTCCACACACTCACCACGTTCCACACTCTCACCACGTTCCACTCTCTAATCACGTTCCACAAACACAGACGTTCCACACACTAACCACGTTCCACACTCTCACCACGTTCCACTCTCTCAGCACGTTCCACAAACACACGACGGTCCACACACTCACCAGGTTCCACACACTCACCACGTTCCACACTCTCACCACGTTCACTCTCTCACCACGTTCCACACACTCACCACATTCCACACTCTCACCACGTTTTAGTCACTGACCATGTTCCACACACTCACCATGTTCCACTACCTCACCATGTTCCATTCACTCACCACGTTCCACCCTCTCACGACGTTCCACTCACTCACCATGTTCCACACACTCACCACATTCCACACACTCACCACATTCCATTCACACACCATGTTCCACTCTCTCACCATGCTCCAAACACCCACCACTTTCCACACACTCACCACGTTCCACACATTCACCACTTTCCACACTCTCCACGTTCCACACACTCACCACTTTCCACTCACTCACAGCGTTCCACTCACTGCCCACGTTCCACTCACTCAACACGTTCCACACACTCACCACGTTGCACACACTCAGCACATTGCACACACTCACCGCATTCCACTCCCTCACCATGTTCCACACACTCACCATGTTCCACTCACTCAACATGTTCCACACACTGACCACGTTCCACACACTCACCACATTCCACACACTCACCACATTCCACTCATTCACCATGTTCCAATCTCTGACCATGTCCACACACCCTCCACTTTCTACACAAACACCGCATTCCACACACTCACCACGTTCTACTCACTCACTACGTTCCACACATTCACCACGTTCCACTCACTCACCACGTTCCACTCCCTCACCATGTTCCACACAGCCACCACGTTCCACACACTCACCAAGTTCCACACTCTCACCACATTCCACTCACTCACCACGTTCCACTCCCTCACCATGTTCCACACAGCCACCACGTTCCACACACTCACCACATTCCACACTCTCACCACGTTTTAGTCACTGACCACGTTCCACACACTCACCATGTTCCACTACCTCACCATGTTCCATTCACTCACCACGTTCCACCCTCTCACGAAGTTCCACTCACTCACCATGTTCCACACACTCACCACATTCCACACACTCACCACATTCCATTCACACACCATGTTCCACTCTCTCACCATGCTCCAAACACCCACCACTTTCCACACACTCACCACGTTCCACACATTCACCACTTTCCACACTCTCCACGTTCCACACACTCACCACTTTCCACTCACTCACAGCGTTCCACTCACTGCCCACGTTCCACTCACTCAACACGTTCCACACACTCACCACGTTGCACACACTCAGCACATTCCACACACTCACCGCATTCCACTCCCTCACCATGTTCCACACACTCACCATGTTCCACTCACTCAACATGTTCCACACACCGACCACGTTCCACACACTCACCACATTCCACACACTCACCACATTCCACTCATTCACCATGTTCCAATCTCTGACCATGTCCACACACCCTCCACTTTCCACACAAACACCGCATTCCACTCACTCACCACGTTCTACTCACTCACTACGTTCCACACATTCACCACGTTCCACTCACTCACCACGTTCCACTCCCTCACCATGTTCCACACAGCCACCACGTTCCACACACTCACCAAGTTCCACACTCTCACCACGTTCCACTCACTCACCACGTTCCACTCCCTCACCATGTTCCACACAGCCACCACGTTCCACACACTCACCACGTTCCACATTCTCACCACGTTCAGCTCACTCACCACGTACCACACACACACCACATTCCACACTCTCACCACGTTCCACACTCTCACTACGTTCCACACACCCACCACGTTACACAATCTCACCAAATTCCACTCACTCACCACTTTCCACTCCCTCACCATGTACGACACACTCACCACGTTCCAGACATTCACCACGTTCCACACACTCACCACTTCCACAAACCCACCATGTTCCACACACTCACCACGTTCCACTCAGTTACCAAGTTCCACACACTCACCACGTTCCACTCAGTTACCAAGTTCCACACACTCACCACGTTCCACTCACTCACCATGTTCCACATTCCACATTCCACTCACTCACCACGTTCCACACACTCACCATGTTCCACTGACCCACCACATTCCACACACTCAGCACGTTCCACACACTCACCATGTTCCACGCACTCACCACGTTCCACACACTCACCACGTTCCACACACTCACGACGTTCCACATACTCACCACGTTCCACTCACTCAGCATGTTCCACGCACTCACCACGTTCCGCACACTCACCACGTTCCACACTCTCACCACATTCAACTAACTCACCACGTTCCACACTCTCAGCACGTTCCACACTCTCTACGTTCCACTCGCTCACCATGTTCCACACACTCACCACGTTCAAATAACTCACCACGTTCCACACACTCACGACGTTCCACACACTAACCACGTTCCACACTCTCACCACGTTCCACTCTCTCAGCACGTTCCACAAACACACGACGGTCCACACACTCACCAGGTTCCACACACTCACCACGTTCCACACTCTCACCACGTTCACTCTCTCACCACGTTCCACACACTCACCACATTCCACACTCTCACCACGTTTTAGTCACTGACCACGTTCCACACACTCACCATGTTCCACTACCTCACCATGTTCCATTCACTCACCACGTTCCACCCTCTCACGAAGTTCCACTCACTCACCATGTTCCACACACTCACCACATTCCACACACTCACCACATTCCATTCAGACACCATGTTCCACTCTCTCACCATGCTCCAAACACCCACCACTTTCCACACACTCACCACGTTCCACACATTCACCACTTTCCACACTCTCCACGTTCCACACACTCACCACTTTCCACTCACTCACAGCGTTCCACTCACTGCCCACGTTCCACTCACTCAACACGTTCCACACACTCACCACGTTGCACACACTCAGCACATTCCACACACTCACCGCATTCCACTCCCTCACCATGTTCCACACACTCACCATGTTCCACTCACTCAACATGTTCCACACACTGACCACGTTCCACACACTCACCACATTCCACACACTCACCACATTCCACTCATTCACCATGTTCCAATCTCTGACCATGTCCACACACCCTCCACTTTCCACACAAACACCGCATTCCACACACTCACCACGTTCTACTCACTCACTACGTTCCACACATTCACCACGTTCCACTCACTCACCACGTTCCACTCCCTCACCATGTTCCACACAGCCACCACGTTCCACACACTCACCAAGTTCCACACTCTCACCATGTTCCACTCACTCACCACGTTCCACTCCCTCACCATGTTCCACACAGCCACCGCGTTCCACACACTCACCACGTTCCACACACTCACCACGTTCCACATTCTCACCACATTCAGCTCACTCACCACGTACCACACACTCACCACATTCCACACTCTCACCACGTTCCACACTCTCACTACGTTCCACACACCCACCACGTTACACAATCTCACCAAATTCCACTCATTCACCACTTTCCACTCCCTCACCATGTTCGACACACCCACCACGTTCCACACACTCACCACGTTCCACACACTCACGACGTTCCACATACTCACCACGTTCCACACTCTCACCATGTTCCCCTCTTAAAGCACTTTCCACAAACTCACGACGTTCCGCACACTCACCATGTTCCACACACTCACCACGTTCCACACTCTCACCACGTTCAACTAACTCACCACGTTCCACACACTCACCATGTTCCACACTCTCCACGTTCCACATACTCACCACGTTCCACTCACTCACCATTTTCCACACACTCACCACATTCCACTCCCACACCATATTCCACTTTCTCACCATGCCCCACACACCCACCACATTCCACACACCCACCACGTTGCACACATTCACCACGTTCCACACACTCACCACGTTCCACACACTCACCACGTTCCACACATTCACTACTTCCCACACACCCACCATGTTCCACACACTCACCACGTTCCACTCAGTTACCAAGTTCCACACACTCACCACGTTCCACTCACTGACCATGTTCCACTCACTCACCATGTTCCACTCACTCACCATGTTCCACATTCCACATTCCACACAACCACCACGTTCCACACTCTCACCACATTCCACACACCCACCATGTTCCACTCACTCACCACGGTCCACACACTCAACATGTTCCACTGACCCACCACATTTCACACACTCACCGCGTTCCACACACCCACCATGTTCCACACTCTCACCACGTTCAACTAACTCACCACGTTCCACACTCTCAGCACGTTCCACACTCTCTACGTTCCACTCGCTCACCATGTTCCACACACTCACCACGTTCAAATAACTCACCACGTTCCACACACTCACGACGTTCCACACACTCACCACGTTCCACACTCTCACCACGTTCCACTCTCTAATCACGTTCCACAAACACAGACGTTCCACACACTAACCACGTTCCACACTCTCACCACGTTCCACTCTCTCAGCACGTTCCACAAACACACGACGGTCCACACACTCACCAGGTTCCACACACTCACCACGTTCCACACTCTCACCACGTTCACTCTCTCACCACGTTCCACACACTCACCACATTCCACACTCTCACCACGTTTTAGTCACTGACCATGTTCCACACACTCACCATGTTCCACTACCTCACCATGTTCCATTCACTCACCACGTTCCACCCTCTCACGACGTTCCACTCACTCACCATGTTCCACACACTCACCCACATTCCACACACTCACCACATTCCATTCACACACACCATGTTCCACTCTCTCACCATGCTCCAAACACCCACCACTTTCCACACACTCACCACGTTCCACACATTCACCACTTTCCACACTCTCCCACGTTCCACACACTCACCACTTTCCACTCACTCACAGCGTTCCACTCACTGCCCACGTTCCACTCACTCAACACGTTCCACACACTCACCCACGTTCCACACACTCACTACTTCCCACACACCCACCATGTTCCACACACTCACCACGTTCCACTCAGTTACCAAGTTCCACACACTCACCACGTTCCACTCACTGACCATGTTCCACTCACTCACCATGTTCCACTCACTCACCATGTTCCACATTCCACATTCCACACAACCACCACGTTCCACACTCTCACCACGTTCCACACACCCACCATGTTCCACTCACTCACCACGGTCCACACACTCAACATGTTCCACTGACCCACCACATTTCACACACGCACCGCGTTCCCACACACCCACCATGTTCCACGCACTCACCACGTTCCGCACACTCACCACGTTCCACACTCTCACCACATTCAACTAACTCACCACGTTCCACACTCTCAGCACGTTCCACACTCTCTACGTTCCACTCGCTCACCATGTTCCACACACTCACCACGTTCAAATAACTCACCACGTTCCACACACTCACGACGTTCCACACACTAACCACGTTCCACACTCTCACCACGTTCCACTCTCTCAGCACGTTCCACAAACACACGACGGTCCACACACTCACCAGGTTCGCACACACTCACCACGTTCCACACTCTCACCACGTTCACTCTCTCACCACGTTCCACACACTCACCACATTCCACACTCTCACCACGTTCAGCTCACTCACCACGTACCACACACACACCACATTCCACACTCTCACCACGTTCCACACTCTCACTACGTTCCCACACACCCACCACGTTACACAATCTCACCAAATTCCACTCACTCACACCACTTTCCACTCCCTCACCATGTTCGACACACTCACCACGATCCAGACATTCACCACGTTCCACACACTCACCACTTCCCACAAACCCACCATGTTCCACACACTCACCACGTTCCACTCAGTTACCAAGTTCCACACACTCACCACGTTCCACTCAGTTACCAAGTTCCACACACTCACCACGTTCCACTCACTCACCATGTTCCACATTCCACATTCCACTCACTCACCACGTTCCACACACTCACCATGTTCCACTGACCCACCACATTCCACACACTCAGCACGTTCCACACACCCACCATGTTCCACGCACTCACCACGTTCCACACACTCACCACGTTCCACACACTCACGACGTTCCACATACTCACCACGTTCCACTCACTCAGCATGTTCCACGCACTCACCACGTTCCGCACACTCACCGCGTTCCACACTCTCACCACATTCAACTAACTCACCACGTTCCACACTCTCAGCACGTTCCACACTCTCTACGTTCCACTCGCTCACCATGTTCCACACACTCACCACGTTCAAATAACTCACCACGTTCCACACACTCACGACGTTCCACACACTAACCACGTTCCACACTCTCACCACGTTCCACTCTCTCAGCACGTTCCACAAACACACGACGGTCCACACACTCACCAGGTTCCACACACTCACCACGTTCCACACTCTCACCACGTTCACTCTCTCACCACGTTCCACACACTCACCACATTCCACACTCTCACCACGTTTTAGTCACTGACCACGTTCCACACACTCACCATGTTCCACTACCTCACCATGTTCCATTCACTCACCACGTTCCACCCTCTCACGAAGTTCCACTCACTCACCATGTTCCACACACTCACCACATTCCACACACTCACCACATTCATTCAGACACCATGTTCCACTCTCTCACCATGCTCCAAACACCCCACCACTTTCCACACACTCACCACGTTCCACACATTCACCACTTTCCACACTCTCCACGTTCCACACACTCACCACTTTTCCACTCACTCACAGCGTTCCACTCACTGCCCACGTTCCACTCACTCAACACGTTCCACACACTCACCACGTTGCACACACTCAGCACATTCCACACACTCACCGCATTCCACTCCCTCACCATGTTCCACACACTCACCATGTTCCACTCACTCAACATGTTCCACACACTGACCACGTTCCACACACTCACCACATTCCACACACTCACCACATTCCACTCATTCACCATGTTCCAATCTCTGACCATGTCCACACACCCTCCACTTTCCACACAAACACCGCATTCCACACACTCACCACGTTCTACTCACTCACTACGTTCCACACATTCACCACGTTCCACTCACTCACCACGTTCCACTCCCTCACCATGTTCCACACAGCCACCACGTTCCACACACTCACCAAGTTCCACACTCTCACCATGTTCCACTCACTCACCACGTTCCACTCCCTCACCATGTTCCACACAGCCACCGCGTTCCACACACTCACCACGTTCCACACACTCACCACGTTCCACATTCTCACCACATTCAGCTCACTCACCACGTACCACACACTCACCACATTCCACACTCTCACCACGTTCCACACTCTCACTACGTTCCACACACCCACCACGTTACACAATCTCACCAAATTCCACTCATTCACCACTTTCCACTCCCTCACCATGTTCGACACACCCACCACGTTCCACACACTCACCACGTTCCCACACACTCACGACGTTCCACATACTCACCCACGTTCCACACTCTCACCATGTTCCCCTCTTAAAGCACTTTCCACAAACTCACGACGTTCCGCACACTCACCATGTTCCACACACTCACCACGTTCCACACTCTCACCACGTTCAACTAACTCACCACGTTCCACACACTCACCATGTTCCACACTCTCCACGTTCCACATACTCACCACGTTCCACTCACTCACCATTTTCCACCACACTCACCACATTCCACTCCCACACCATATTCCACTTCTCTCACCATGCCCCACACACCCACCACATTCCACACACCCACCACGTTGCACACATTCACCACGTTCCACACACTCACCACGTTCCACACACTCACCACGTTCCACACACTCACTACTTCCCACAAACCCACCATGTTCACACACTCACCACGTTCCACTCAGTTACCAAGTTCCACACACTCACCACGTTCCACTCACTGACCATGTTCCACTCACTCACCATGTTCCACTCACTCACCATGTTCCACATTCCACATTCCACACAACCACCACGTTCCACACTCTCACCACATTCCACACACCCACCATGTTCCACTCACTCACCACGGTCCACACACTTAACATGTTCCACTGACCCACCACATTTCACACACTCACCGCGTTCCACACACCCACCATGTTCCACACTCTCACCACGTTCAACTAACTCACCACGTTCACACACTCACCACGTTCCACACACTCACTACTTCCCACACACCCACCATGTTCCACACACTCACCACGTTCCACTCAGTTACCAAGTTCCACACACTCACCGCGTTCCACACACCCACCATGTTCCACACTCTCACCACGTTCAACTAACTCACCACGTTCCACACTCTCAGCACGTTCCACACTCTCTCTACGTTCCACTCG
>NW_027277875.1:0-23548 GCF_030028105.1 Mobula birostris
CCCTCTCTCTCCCGCACAGACTCTCCCTCTCTCTCCCACACAGGCTCTCTCTCTCTCTCTCTCCCGCACAGGCTGTCTCTCTCTTCCACGCAGATTTTCTCTGCCTCTCCCGCACAGACTGTCTCTCTCTTTCTCCCACACAGACTCTCTCTCTCTCTCTCACACGGACTCTCTCCCTCTCTCTCCCGTGCAGATTTTCTCTCTCTCCCATGCAGACTCTCTCTCTCTCTCTCCCACACAGTCTCTCTCTCTCTCTCTCCCACACGGACTCTCTCCCTCTCTCTCTGCCACACAGACACTGTCCCTCTTTTTCTCCTGTACAGTCACTCTCTCTCTCTCCCACACAGTCTCTCCCCATCTCTCTCCCGCATAGTCTCTCCCCCTCTCTCTCCCGCACAGACTCTCTCCCTCTCTCTCTGCCATACCGACACTCTCCCTCTTTCTGTCCTGCACAGACTATCCCTCTCTCTCCCGCACACACTCTCTCCCTCTCCCGTAAAGACTGTCTCCCTCTCTCTCCCTCTCTCACATACACTCTCTCTCTCCCACGCAGACTCTCTCTGTCTGTTGAGCACAGACTATCCCTCCTTCTCCCACAAAGACTCTCTCTCTCTCTCTCCCGCACAGACTCCCTCCCACTCTCTCCCATGCAGTCTCTCTCTCTTCCGCCCAGATTCTCTCCCTCTCTCTCCCACGCAGACTCTCCCTCTCTCTCCTGCACGGACTCTCTCCCTCGCTCTCCTGCGCAGATTCTCTCTCTCTCCCACGCAGACTCTCCCTCTCTCCACACTCAGACTCTCTGTCTCTCTCCCGCACAGATTTCTCTCTTTCCCACGCAGACTCTCTCTTCCTCTCCCGCACGGACTCTCTCCCTGTCTCTCTGCCACACAGACACTGTCACTCTTTCTCTCCTGCACAGTCACTGCCTCTCTCTCCCAAACAGACTCCCCGTCTCTCTCCAGCACACAATCTCTCCCTCTCTCTCCCTCACATACGCTCTCTCTCTCCTGCACAGACTCCCTCCCACTCTCTGCCATGCAGTCTCTCTCTCCCACCCAGATTCTCTCCCTCTCTCTCCCACGCAGACTCTGCTCTGTCTCCCGCGCAGATTCTCTCTCTCTCTCTCTCTCCCACGCGGACTCTCTCTCTCCTGCACAGACTCTCTCTCTCTCTCCCATACAGACTCTCTCTCTATCACTCCCGCACAGGCTGTCTCTCTCTCTCACGCAGAATCTCTCTGCCTCTCCCGCACAGACTCTCTCTCTCTCCCACACAGGCACTCTCTCTCTATCCCGTGCAGACACTCTCTCTCGCTCCCACACTGACTATTCCTCACTCTCCCGCACGAACTCTCTCCGTCTCTCCCGCGCAGATTCTCTCTCTCTCCCGCACAGACTCTCTCCCTCTCTCTCTGCACACAGACACTGTCCCTCTTTCTCTCCTGCACAGTCACTCTCTCTCTCTCCCAAACAGATGCTCCCTCTCTCTCCCAAACAGATGCTCCCTCTCTCTCCCACACAGACTCTCTCTCTCTCTCTCTCCCGCACAGGCTGTCTCTCTCTCCCACGCAGATTTTCTCTGCCTCTCCCGCACAGACTGTCTCTCTCTCTCTCCCACACAGACTCTCTCTCTCTCTCTCTCACACGGACTCTCTCCCTCTCTCTCCCATGCAGATTTTCTCTCTCTCCCATGCAGACTCTCTCTCTCTCTCTCCCACACAGTCTCTCTCTCTCTCTCCCACACGGACTCTCTCCCTCTCTTTCTGCCACACAGACACTGTCCCTCTTTTTCTCCTGTACAGTCACTCTCTCTCTCTCCCACACAGTTTCTCCCCCTCTCTCTCCCACCCAGATTCTCTCCCTCTCTCTCCCACGCAGACTTAGCTCTCTCTCCTGCGCAGATTCTCTCTCTCTCTCCCGTGCAGATTCTCTCTCTCTCTCTCCCACGCAGACTCTCTCTCTCTCTCCCATACAGACTCTCTCTCTATCTCTCCCGCACAGGCTGTCTCTCTCTCTCACGCAGAATCTCTCTGCCTCTCCCGCACAGACTCTCTCTCTCTCCCACACAGGCACTCTCTCTCTATCCCGTGCAGACACTCTCTCTCGCTCCCACACTGACTATTCCTCACTCTCCCGCACAAACTCTCTCCGTCTCTCCCGCGCAGATTCTCTCTCTCTCCCGCACAGACTCTCTCTCTCTCTCACACGGACTCTCTCCCTCTCTCTCCCGTGCAGATTCTCTCTCTCTCCCATGCAGACTCTCTCTCTCTCTCTCCCGCACAGACTCTCCCTCTCTCTCCCACACAGTCTCTCTCTCTCTCTCCCACACGGACTCTCTCCCTCTCTCTCTGCCACACAGACACTGTCCCTCTTTTTCTCCTGCACAGTCACTCTTTCTCTCTCCCGCACAGACTCTCTCCCTCTCTCTCTGCCACACACACACAGTCCCTCTTTCTCTCCTGCACAGTCACTCTCTCTCTCTCCCAAACAGATGCTCCCTCTCTCTCCCGCACAGACTCTCCCTCTCTCTCCCACACAGACTCTCTCTCTCTCTCTCTCCCGCGCAGGCTGTCTCTCTCTCCCACGCAGATTTTCTCTGCCTCTCCCGCACAGACTGTCTCTCTCTCTCTCCCACACAGACTCTTTCTCTCTCTCTCTCACACGGACTCTCTCCCTCTCTCTCCCATGCAGATTTTCTCTCTCTCCCATGCAGACTCTCTCTCTCTCTCTCTCCCACACAGTCTCTCTCTCTCTCTCCCACACGGACTCTCTCCCTCTCTCTCTGCCACACAGACACTGTCCCTCTTTTTCTCCTGTACAGTCACTCTCTCTCTCTCCCACACAGTCTCTCCCCCTCTCTCTCCCGCACAGTCTCTCCCCCTCTCTCTCCCGCACAGACTCTCTCCCTCTCTCTCTGCCATACCGACACTCTCCCTCTTTCTGTCCTGCACAGACTATCCCTCTCTCTCCCGCACACACTCTCTCCCTCTCCCTTAAAGACTGTCTCCCTCTCTCTCCCTCTCTCACATACACTCTCTCTCTCCCACGCAGACTCTCTCTGTCTGTTGAGCACAGACTATCCCTCCTTCTCCCACAAAGACTCTCTCTCTCTCTCTCCCGCACAGACTCCCTCCCACTCTCTCCCATGCAGTCTCTCTCTCTTCCGCCCAGATTCTCTCCCTCTCTCTCCCACGCAGACTCTCCCTCTCTCTCCCGCACGGACTCTCTCCCTCGCTCTCCTGCGCAGATTCTCTCTCTCTCCCACGCAGACTCTCCCTCTCTCCACACTCAGACTCCCTGTCTCTCTCCCGCACAGATTTCTCTCTTTCCCACGCAGACTCTCTCTTCCTCTCCCGCACGGACTCTCTCCCTGTCTCTCTGCCACACAGACACTGTCACTCTTTCTCTCCTGCACAGTCACTGCCTCTCTCTCCCAAACAGACTCTCCGTCTCTCTCCAGCACACAATCTCTCCCTCTCTCTCCCTCACATACGCTCTCTCTCTCCTGCACAGACTCCCTCCCACTCTCTGCCATGCAGTCTCTCTCTCCCACCCAGATTCTCTCCCTCTCTCTCCCACGCAGACTCTAGCTCTCTCTCCCGCGCAGATTCTCTCTCTCTCTCTCTCTCCCACGCGGACTCTCTCTCTCTCCTGCACAGACTCTCCCTCTCTCCCCACACAGACTTTCTCTCTCTCCCACACAGACTGTCTCTCTTTCCTACGCTGACTCTTTCTGCCTCTCCCGCGCAGACTCTCTATCTCTCCCACACAGACAATCTCTCCCTATCCCGCACAGACTCTCCCTCTCTCTCCCGCACACAATCTCTCCCTCTCTCTCCCTCACATACACTCTCTCTCTCCCGCGCATATTCTCTCTCTCTCTCCCACGCAGACTCTAGCTCTCTCTCCCGCGCAGATTCTCTCTCTCTCTCTCTCCCACACGGACTCTCTCTCTCTCCTGCACAGACTCTCCCTCTCTCCGCACTCAGACTCTCTGTCTCTCTCCCGCACAGATTTCTCTCTTTAACACGCAGACTCTCTCTTTCTCTCCCGCACGGACTCTCTCCCTCTCTCTCTGCCACACAGACACTGTCCCTCTTTCTCTCCTGTACAGTCACTGCCTCTCTATCCCGCACAGACTCTCCGTCTCTCTCCAGCACACAATCTCTCCCTCTCTCTCCCTCACATACGCTCTCTCTTTCCTGCACAGACTCCCTCCCACTCTCTGCCATGCAGTCTCTGTCTCCCACCCAGATTCTCTCCCTCTCTCTCCCACGCAGACTTAGCTCTCTCTCCTGCGCAGATTCTCTCTCTCTCTCCCGTACAGATTCTCTCTCTCTCTCTCCCGCACAGGCTGTCTCTCTCTCTCACGCAGAATCTCTCTGCCTCTCCCGCTCAGACTCTCTCTCTCTCCCACACAGGCACTCTCTCTCTATCCCGTGCAGACACTCTCTCTCGCTCCCACACTGACTATTCCTCACTCTCCCGCACGAACTCTCTCCGTCTCTCCCGCGCAGATTCTCTCTCTCTCCCGCACAGACTCTCTCCCTCTCTCTCTGCCACACAGACACTGTCCCTCTTTCTCTCCTGCACAGTCACTCTCTCTCTCTCCCAAACAGATGCTCCCTCTCTCTCCCGCACAGACTCTCCCTCTCTCTCCCACACAGACTCTCTCTCTCTCTCTCCCGCACAGGCTGTCTCTCTCTCCCACGCAGACTTTCTCTGCCTCTCCCGCACAGACTGTCTCTCTCTCTCTCCCACACAGACTCTCTCTCTCTCTCACACGGACTCTCTCCCTCTCTCTCCCGTGCAGATTCTCTCTCTCTCCCATGCAGACTCTCTCTCTCTCTCTCCCGCACAGACTCTCCCTCTCTCTCCCACACAGTCTCTCTCTCTCTCTCCCACACGGACTCTCTCCCTCTCTCTCTGCCACACAGACACTGTCCCTCTTTTTCTCCTGCACAGTCACTCTCTCTTTCTCCCGCACAGACTCTCTCCCTCTCTCTCTGCCACACACACACAGTCCCTCTTTCTCTCCTGCACAGTCACTCTCTCTCTCTCCCAAACAGATGCTCCCTCTCTCTCCCGCACAGACTCTCCCTCTCTCTCCCACACAGGCTCTCTCTCTCTCTCTCTCCCGCACAGGCTGTCTCTCTCTCCCACGCAGATTTTCTCTGCCTCTCCCGCACAGACTGTCTCTCTCTTTCTCCCACACAGACTCTCTCTCTCTCTCTCACACGGACTCTCTCCCTCTCTCTCCCGTGCAGATTTTCTCTCTCTCCCATGCAGACTCTCTCTCTCTCTCTCCCACACAGTCTCTCTCTCTCTCTCCCACACGGACTCTCTCCCTCTCTCTCTGCCACACAGACACTGTCCCTCTTTTTCTCCTGTACAGTCACTCTCTCTCTCTCCCACACAGTCTCTCCCCCTCTCTCTCCTGCACAGTCTCTCCCCCTCTCTCTCCCGCACAGACTCTCTCCCTCTCTCTCTGCCATACCGACACTCTCCCTCTTTCTGTCCTGCACAGACTATCCCTCTCTCTCCCGCACACACTCTCTCCCTCTCCCTTAAAGACTGTCTCCCTCTCTCTCCCTCTCTCACATACACTCTCTCTCTCCCACGCAGACTCTCTCTGTCTGTTGAGCACAGACTATCCCTCCTTCTCCCACAAAGACTCTCTCTCTCTCTCTCCCGCACAGACTCCCTCCCACTCTCTCCCATGCAGTCTCTCTCTCTTCAGCCCAGATTCTCTCCCTCTCTCTCCCACGCAGACTCTCCCTCTCTCTCCCGCACGGACTCTCTCCCTCGCTCTCCTGCGCAGATTCTCTCTCTCTCCCACGCAGACTCTCCCTCTCTCCACACTCAGACTCCCTGTCTCTCTCCCGCACAGATTTCTCTCTTTCCCACGCAGACTCTCTCTTCCTCTCCCGCACGGACTCTCTCCCTGTCTCTCTGCCACACAGACACTGTCACTCTTTCTCTCCTGCACAGTCACTGCCTCTCTCTCCCAAACAGACTCTCCGTCTCTCTCCAGCACACAATCTCTCCCTCTCTCTCCCTCACATACGCTCTCTCTCTCCTGCACAGACTCCCTCCCACTCTCTGCCATGCAGTCTCTCTCTCCCACCCAGATTCTCTCCCTCTCTCTCCCACGCAGACTCTAGCTCTCTCTCCCGCGCAGATTCTCTCTCTCTCTCTCTCTCCCACGCGGACTCTCTCTCTCTCCTGCACAGACTCTCCCTCTCTCCCCACACAGACTATCTCTCTCTCCCACACAGACTGTCTCTCTTTCCTACGCTGACTCTTTCTGCCTCTCCCGCGCAGACTCTCTATCTCTCCCACACAGACAATCTCTCCCTATCCCGCACAGACTCTCCCTCTCTCTCCCGCACACAATCTCTCCCTCTCTCTCCCTCACATACACTCTCTCTCTCCCACACAGATTCTATCCCTCTCTCTCCCACGCAGACTCTCCCTCTCTCTCCCGCGCATATTCTCTCTCTCTCTCCCACGCAGACTCTAGCTCTCTCTCCCGCGCAGATTCTCTCTCTCTCTCTCTCCCACACGGACTCTCTCTCTCTCCTGCACAGACTCTCCCTCTCTCCGCACTCAGACTCTCTGTCTCTCTCCCGCACAGATTTCTCTCTTTAACACGCAGACTCTCTCTTTCTCTCCCGCACGGACTCTCTCCCTCTCTCTCTGCCACACAGACACTGTCCCTCTTTCTCTCCTGTACAGTCACTGCCTCTCTATCCCGCACAGACTCTCCGTCTCTCTCCAGCACACAATCTCTCCCTCTCTCTCCCTCACATACGCTCTCTCTTTCCTGCACAGACTCCCTCCCACTCTCTGCCATGCAGTCTCTGTCTCCCACCCAGATTCTCTCCCTCTCTCTCCCACGCAGACTTAGCTCTCTCTCCTGCGCAGATTCTCTCTCTCTCTCCCGTACAGATTCTCTCTCTCTCTCTCCCGCACAGGCTGTCTCTCTCTCTCACGCAGAATCTCTCTGCCTCTCCCGCTCAGACTCTCTCTCTCTCCCACACAGGCACTCTCTCTCTATCCCGTGCAGACACTCTCTCTCGCTCCCACACTGACTATTCCTCACTCTCCCGCACGAACTCTCTCCGTCTCTCCCGCGCAGATTCTCTCTCTCTCCCGCACAGACTCTCTCCCTCTCTCTCTGCCACACAGACACTGTCCCTCTTTCTCTCCTGCACAGTCACTCTCTCTCTCTCCCAAACAGATGCTCCCTCTCTCTCCCGCACAGACTCTCCCTCTCTCTCCCACACAGACTCTCTCTCTCTCTCTCCCGCACAGGCTGTCTCTCTCTCCCACGCAGACTTTCTCTGCCTCTCCCGCACAGACTGTCTCTCTCTCTCTCCCACACAGACTCTCTCTCTCTCTCACACGGACTCTCTCCCTCTCTCTCCCGTGCAGATTCTCTCTCTCTCCCATGCAGACTCTCTCTCTCTCTCTCCCGCACAGACTCTCCCTCTCTCTCCCACACAGTCTCTCTCTCTCTCTCCCACACGGACTCTCTCCCTCTCTCTCTGCCACACAGACACTGTCCCTCTTTTTCTCCTGCACAGTCACTCTCTCTTTCTCCCGCACAGACTCTCTCCCTCTCTCTCTGCCACACACACACAGTCCCTCTTTCTCTCCTGCACAGTCACTCTCTCTCTCTCCCAAACAGATGCTCCCTCTCTCTCCCGCACAGACTCTCCCTCTCTCTCCCACACAGGCTCTCTCTCTCTCTCTCTCCCGCACAGGCTGTCTCTCTCTCCCGTGCAGATTTTCTCTCTCTCCCATGCAGACTCTCTCTCTCTCTCTCCCACACAGTCTCTCTCTCTCTCTCCCACACGGACTCTCTCCCTCTCTCTCTGCCACACAGACACTGTCCCTCTTTTTCTCCTGTACAGTCACTCTCTCTCTCTCCCACACAGTCTCTCCCCCTCTCTCTCCTGCACAGTCTCTCCCCCTCTCTCTCCCGCACAGACTCTCTCCCTCTCTCTCTGCCATACCGACACTCTCCCTCTTTCTGTCCTGCACAGACTATCCCTCTCTCTCCCGCACACACTCACTCCCTCTCCCGTAAAGACTGTCTCCCTCTCTCTCCCTCTCTCACATACACTCTCTCTCTCCCACGCAGACTCTCTCTGTCTGTTGAGCACAGACTATCCCTCCTTCTCCCACAAAGACTCTCTCTCTCTCTCTCCCGCACAGACTCCCTCCCACTCTCTCCCATGCAGTCTCTCTCTCTTCCGCCCAGATTCTCTCCCTCTCTCTCCCACGCAGACTCTCCCTCTCTCTCCCGCACGGACTCTCTCCCTCGCTCTCCTGCGCAGATTCTCTCTCTCTCCCACGCAGACTCTCCCTCTCTCCACACTCAGACTCTCTGTCTCTCTCCCGCACAGATTTCTCTCTTTCCCACGCAGACTCTCTCTTCCTCTCTCGCACGGACTCTCTCCCTGTCTCTCTGCCACACAGACACTGTCACTCTTTCTCTCCTGCACAGTCACTGACTCTCTCTCCCAAACAGACTCTCCGTCTCTCTCCAGCACACAATCTCTCCCTCTCTCTCCCTCACATACGCTCTCTCTCTCCTGCACAGACTCCCTCCCACTCTCTGCCATGCAGTCTCTCTCTCCCACCCAGATTCTCTCCCTCTCTCTCCCACGCAGACTCTAGCTCTCTCTCCCGCGCAGATTCTCTCTCTCTCTCTCTCCCACCCAGATTCTCTCCCTCTCTCTCCCACGCAGACTTAGCTCTCTCTCCTGCGCAGATTCTCTCTCTCTCTCCCGTGCAGATTCTCTCTCTCTCTCTCCCACGCAGACTCTCTCTCTCTCTCCCATACAGACTCTCTCTCTATCTCTCCCGCACAGACTCTCTCTCTCTCCCACACAGGCACTCTCTCTCTATCCCGTGCAGACACTCTCTCTCGCTCCCACACTGACTATTCCTCACTCTCCCGCACAAACTCTCTCCGTCTCTCCCGCGCAGATTCTCTCTCTCTCCCGCACAGACTCTCTCTCTCTCTCACACGGACTCTCTCCCTCTCTCTCCCGTGCAGATTCTCTCTCTCTCCCATGCAGACTCTCTCTCTCTCTCTCCCGCACAGACTCTCCCTCTCTCTCCCACACAGTCTCTCTCTCTCTCTCCCACACGGACTCTCTCCCTCTCTCTCTGCCACACAGACACTGTCCCTCTTTTTCTCCTGCACAGTCACTATTTCTCTCTCCCGCACAGACTCTCTCCCTCTCTCTCTGCCACACACACACAGTCCCTCTTTCTCTCCTGCACAGTCACTCTCTCTCTCTCCCAAACAGATGCTCCCTCTCTCTCCCGCACAGACTCTCCCTCTCTCTCCCACACAGACTCTCTCTCTCTCTCTCTCCCGCACAGGCTGTCTCTCTCTCCCACGCAGATTTTCTCTGCCTCTCCCGCACAGACTGTCTCTCTCTCTCTCCCACACAGACTCTTTCTCTCTCTCTCTCACACGGACTCTCTCCCTCTCTCTCCCATGCAGATTTTCTCTCTCTCCCATGCAGACTCTCTCTCTCTCTCTCTCCCACACAGTCTCTCTCTCTCTCTCCCACACGGACTCTCTCCCTCTCTCTCTGCCACACAGACACTGTCCCTCTTTTTCTCCTGTACAGTCACTCTCTCTCTCTCCCACACAGTCTCTCCCCCTCTCTCTCCCGCACAGTCTCTCCCCCTCTCTCTCCCGCACAGACTCTCTCCCTCTCTCTCTGCCATACCGACACTCTCCCTCTTTCTGTCCTGCACAGACTATCCCTCTCTCTCCCGCACACACTCTCTCCCTCTCCCTTAAAGACTGTCTCCCTCTCTCTCCCTCTCTCACATACACTCTCTCTCTCCCACGCAGACTCTCTCTGTCTGTTGAGCACAGACTATCCCTCCTTCTCCCACAAAGACTCTCTCTCTCTCTCTCCCGCACAGACTCCCTCCCACTCTCTCCCATGCAGTCTCTCTCTCTTCCGCCCAGATTCTCTCCCTCTCTCTCCCACGCAGACTCTCCCTCTCTCTCCCGCACGGACTCTCTCCCTCGCTCTCCTGCGCAGATTCTCTCTCTCTCCCACGCAGACTCTCCCTCTCTCCACACTCAGACTCCCTGTCTCTCTCCCGCACAGATTTCTCTCTTTCCCACGCAGACTCTCTCTTCCTCTCCCGCACGGACTCTCTCCCTGTCTCTCTGCCACACAGACACTGTCACTCTTTCTCTCCTGCACAGTCACTGCCTCTCTCTCCCAAACAGACTCTCCGTCTCTCTCCAGCACACAATCTCTCCCTCTCTCTCCCTCACATACGCTCTCTCTCTCCTGCACAGACTCCCTCCCACTCTCTGCCATGCAGTCTCTCTCTCCCACCCAGATTCTCTCCCTCTCTCTCCCACGCAGACTCTAGCTCTCTCTCCCGCGCAGATTCTCTCTCTCTCTCTCTCTCCCACGCGGACTCTCTCTCTCTCCTGCACAGACTCTCCCTCTCTCCCCACACAGACTATCTCTCTCTCCCACACAGACTGTCTCTCTTTCCTACGCTGACTCTTTCTGCCTCTCCCGCACAGACTCTCTATCTCTCCCACACAGACAATCTCTCCCTATCCCGCACAGACTCTCCCTCTCTCTCCCGCACACAATCTCTCCCTCTCTCTCCCTCACATACACTCTCTCTCTCCCACACAGATTCTATCCCTCTCTCTCCCACGCAGACTCTCCCTCTCTCTCCCGCGCATATTCTCTCTCTCTCTCCCACGCAGACTCTAGCTCTCTCTCCCGCGCAGATTCTCTCTCTCTCTCTCTCCCACACGGACTCTCTCTCTCTCCTGCACAGACTCTCCCTCTCTCCGCACTCAGACTCTCTGTCTCTCTCCCGCACAGATTTCTCTCTTTAACACGCAGACTCTCTCTTTCTCTCCCGCACGGACTCTCTCCCTCTCTCTCTGCCACACAGACACTGTCCCTCTTTCTCTCCTGTACAGTCACTGCCTCTCTATCCCGCACAGACTCTCCGTCTCTCTCCAGCACACAATCTCTCCCTCTCTCTCCCTCACATACGCTCTCTCTTTCCTGCACAGACTCCCTCCCACTCTCTGCCATGCAGTCTCTCTCTCCCACCCAGATTCTCTCCCTCTCTCTCCCACGCAGACTTAGCTCTCTCTCCTGCGCAGATTCTCTCTCTCTCTCCCGTACAGATTCTCTCACTCTCTCTCCCACGCAGACTCTCTCTCTCTCTCCCATACAGACTCTCTCTCTATCTCTCCCGCACAGGCTGTCTCTCTCTCTCACGCAGAATCTCTCTGCCTCTCCCGCTCAGACTCTCTCTCTCTCCCACACAGGCACTCTCTCTCTATCCCGTGCAGACACTCTCTCTCGCTCCCACACTGACTATTCTCACTCTCCCGCACGAACTCTCTCCGTCTCTCCCGCGCAGATTCTCTCTCTCTCCCGCACAGACTCTCTCCCTCTCTCTCTGCCACACAGACACTGTCCCTCTTTCTCTCCTGCACAGTCACTCTCTCTCTCTCCCAAACAGATGCTCCCTCTCTCTCCCGCACAGACTCTCCCTCTCTCTCCCACACAGACTCTCTCTCTCTCTCTCCCGCACAGGCTGTCTCTCTCTCCCACGCAGACTTTCTCTGCCTCTCCCGCACAGACTGTCTCTCTCTCTCTCCCACACAGACTCTCTCTCTCTCTCACACGGACTCTCTCCCTCTCTCTCCCGTGCAGATTCTCTCTCTCTCCCATGCAGACTCTCTCTCTCTCTCTCCCGCACAGACTCTCCCTCTCTCTCCCACACAGTCTCTCTCTCTCTCTCCCACACGGACTCTCTCCCTCTCTCTCTGCCACACAGACACTGTCCCTCTTTTTCTCCTGCACAGTCACTCTCTCTTTCTCCCGCACAGACTCTCTCCCTCTCTCTCTGCCACACACACACAGTCCCTCTTTCTCTCCTGCACAGTCACTCTCTCTCTCTCCCAAACAGATGCTCCCTCTCTCTCCCGCACAGACTCTCCCTCTCTCTCCCACACAGGCTCTCTCTCTCTCTCTCTCCCGCACAGGCTGTCTCTCTCTCCCACGCAGATTTTCTCTGCCTCTCCCGCACAGACTGTCTCTCTCTTTCTCCCACACAGACTCTCTCTCTCTCTCTCACACGGACTCTCTCCCTCTCTCTCCCGTGCAGATTTTCTCTCTCTCCCATGCAGACTCTCTCTCTCTCTCTCCCACACAGTCTCTCTCTCTCTCTCCCACACGGACTCTCTCCCTCTCTCTCTGCCACACAGACACTGTCCCTCTTTTTCTCCTGTACAGTCACTCTCTCTCTCTCCCACACAGTCTCTCCCCCTCTCTCTCCCGCACAGTCTCTCCCCCTCTCTCTCCCGCACAGACTCTCTCCCTCTCTCTCTGCCATACCGACACTCTCCCTCTTTCTGTCCTGCACAGACTATCCCTCTCTCTCCCGCACACACTCACTCCCTCTCCCGTAAAGACTGTCTCCCTCTCTCTCCCTCTCTCACATACACTCTCTCTCTCCCACGCAGACTCTCTCTGTCTGTTGAGCACAGACTATCCCTCCTTCTCCCACAAAGACTCTCTCTCTCTCTCTCCCGCACAGACTCCCTCCCACTCTCTCCCATGCAGTCTCTCTCTCTTCCGCCCAGATTCTCTCCCTCTCTCTCCCACGCAGACTCTCCCTCTCTCTCCCGCACGGACTCTCTCCCTCGCTCTCCTGCGCAGATTCTCTCTCTCTCCCACGCAGACTCTCCCTCTCTCCACACTCAGACTCTCTGTCTCTCTCCCGCACAGATTTCTCTCTTTCCCACGCAGACTCTCTCTTCCTCTCTCGCACGGACTCTCTCCCTGTCTCTCTGCCACACAGACACTGTCACTCTTTCTCTCCTGCACAGTCACTGACTCTCTCTCCCAAACAGACTCTCCGTCTCTCTCCAGCACACAATCTCTCCCTCTCTCTCCCTCACATACGCTCTCTCTCTCCTGCACAGACTCCCTCCCACTCTCTGCCATGCAGTCTCTCTCTCCCACCCAGATTCTCTCCCTCTCTCTCCCACGCAGACTCTAGCTCTCTCTCCCGCGCAGATTCTCTCTCTCTCTCTCTCTCCCACGCGGACTCTCTCTCTCTCCTGCACAGACTCTCCCTCTCTCCACACTCAGACTCTCTGTCTCTCTCCCGCACAGATTTCTCTCTTTAACACGCAGACTCTCTCTTCCTCTCCCGCACGGACTCTCTCCCTCTCTCTCTGCCACACAGATACTGTCACTCTTTCTCTCCTGTACAGTCACTGCCTCTCTATCCCGCACAGACTCTCCGTCTCTCTCCAGCACACAATCTCTCCCTCTCTCTCCCTCACATACGCTCTCTCTTTCCTGCACAGACTCCCTCCCACTCTCTGCCATGCAGTCTCTCTCTCCCACCCAGATTCTCTCCCTCTCTCTCCCACGCAGACTTAGCTCTCTCTCCTGGACAGATTCTCTCTCTCTCTCCCGTGCAGATTCTCTCTCTCTCTCTCCCACGCAGACTCTCTCTCTCTCTCCCATACAGACTCTCTCTCTATCTCTCCCGCACAGGCTGTCTCTCTCTCTCACGCAGAATCTCTCTGCCTCTCCCGCACAGACTCTCTCTCTCTCCCACACAGGCACTCTCTCTCTATCCCGTGCAGACACTCTCTCTCGCTCCCACACTGACTATTCCTCACTCTCCCGCACGAACTCTCTCCATCTCTCCCGCGCAGATTCTCTCTCTCTCCCGCACAGACTCTCTCCCTCTCTCTCTGCCACACAGACACTGTCCCTCTTTCTCTCCTGCACAGTCACTCTCTCTCTCTCCCAAACAGATGCTCCCTCTCTCTCCCGCACAGACTCTCCCTCTCTCTCCCACACAGACTCTCTCTCTCTCTCTCCCGCACAGGCTGTCTCTCTCTCCCACGCAGACTTTCTCTGCCTCTCCCGCACAGACTGTCTCTCTCTCTCCCACACAGACTCTCTCTCTCTCTCACACGGACTCTCTCCCTCTCTCTCCCGTGCAGATTCTCTCTCTCTCCCATGCAGACTCTCTCTCTCTCTCTCCCGCACAGACTCTCCCTCTCTCTCCCACACGGACTCTCTCCCTCTCTCTCTGCCACACAGACACTGTCCCTCTTTTTCTCCTGCACAATCACTCTCTCTCTCTCCCGCACAGACTCTCTCCCTCTCTCTCTGCCACACACACACAGTCCCTCTTTCTCTCCTGCACAGTCACTCTCTCTCTCTCCCAAACAGATGCTCCCTCTCTCTCCCGCACAGACTCTCCCTCTCTCTCCCACACAGACTCTCTCTCTCTCTCTCTCCCGCACAGGCTGTCTCTCTCTCCCACGCAGACTTTCTCTGCCTCTCCCGCACAGACTGTCTCTCTCTCTCTCCCACACAGACTCTCTCTCTCTCTCACACGGACTCTCTCCCTCTCTCTCCCGTGCAGATTCTCTCTCTCTCCCATGCAGACTCTCTCTCTCTCTCTCCCGCACAGACTCTCCCTCTCTCTCCCACACAGTCTCTCTCTCTCTGTCCCACACGGACTCTCTCCCTCTCTCTCTGCCACACAGACACTGTCCCTCTTTTTCTCCTGCACAGTCACTCTCTCTTTCTCCCGCACAGACTCTCTCCCTCTCTCTCTGCCACACACACACAGTCCCTCTTTCTCTCCTGCACAGTCACTCTCTCTCTCTCCCAAACAGATGCTCCCTCTCTCTCCCGCACAGACTCTCCCTCTCTCTCCCACACAGGCTCTCTCTCTCTCTCTCTCCCGCGCAGGCTGTCTCTCTCTCCCACGCAGATTTTCTCTGCCTCTCCCGCACAGACTGTCTCTCTCTTTCTCCCACACAGACTCTCTCTCTCTCTCTCACACGGACTCTCTCCCTCTCTCTCCGTGCAGATTTTCTCTCTCTCCCATGCAGACTCTCTCTCTCTCTCTCCCACACAGTCTCTCTCTCTCTCTCCCACACGGACTCTCTCCCTCTCTCTCTGCCACACAGACACTGTCCCTCTTTTTCTCCTGTACAGTCACTCTCTCTCTCTCCCACACAGTCTCTCCCCCTCTCTCTCCCGCACAGACTCTCTCCCTCTCTCTCTGCCATACCGACACTCTCCCTCTTTCTGTCCTGCACAGACTATCCCTCTCTCTCCCGCACACACTCACTCCCTCTCCCGTAAAGACTGTCTCCCTCTCTCTCCCTCTCTCACATACACTCTCTCTCTCCCACGCAGACTCTCTCTGTCTGTTGAGCACAGACTATCCCTCCTTCTCCCACAAAGACTCTCTCTCTCTCTCCCGCACAGACTCCCTCCCACTCTCTCCCATGCAGTCTCTCTCTCTTCCGCCAGATTCTCTCCCTCTCTCTCCCACGCAGACTCTCCCTCTCTCTCCCGCACGGACTCTCTCCCTCGCTCTCCTGCGCAGATTCTCTCTCTCTCCCACGCAGACTCTCCCTCTCTCCACACTCAGACTCTCTGTCTCTCTCCCGCGCAGATTTCTCTCTTTCCCACGCAGACTCTCTCTTCCTCTCCCGCACGGACTCTCTCCCTGTCTCTCTGCCACACAGGCACTGTCACTCTTTCTCTCCTGCACAGTCACTGCCTCTCTCTCCCAAACAGACTCTCCGTCTCTCTCCAGCACACAATCTCTCCCTCTCTCTCCCTCACATACGCTCTCTCTCTCCTGCACAGACTCCCTCCCACTCTCTGCCATGCAGTCTCTCTCTCCCACCCAGATTCTCTCCCTCTCTCTCCCACGCAGACTCTAGCTCTCTCTCCCACGCAGATTCTCTCTCTCTCTCTCTCCCACGCGGACTCTCTCTCTCTCCTGCACAGACTCTCCCTCTCTCCACACTCAGACTCTCTGTCTCTCTCCCGCACAGATTTCTCTCTTTAACACGCAGACTCTCTCTTCCTCTCCCGCACGGACTCTCTCCCTCTCTCTCTGCCACACAGACACTGTCACTCTTTCTCTCCTGTACAGTCACTGCCTCTCTATCCCGCACAGACTCTCCGTCTCTCTCCAGCACACAATCTCTCCCTCTCTCTCCCTCACATACGCTCTCTCTTTCCTGCACAGACTCCCTCCCACTCTCTGCCATGCAGTCTCTCTCTCCCACCCAGATTCTCTCTCTCTCTCTCCCACGCAGACTCTCTCTCTCTCTCCCATACAGACTCTCTCTCTATCTCTCCCGCACAGGCTGTCTCTCTCTCTCACGCAGAATCTCTCTGCCTCTCCCGCACAGACTCTCTCTCTCTCCCACACAGGCACTCTCTCTCTATCCCGTGCAGACACTCTCTCTCGCTCCCACACTGACTATTCCTCACTCTCCCGCACGAACTCTCTCCATCTCTCCCGCGCAGATTCTCTCTCTCTCCCGCACAGACTCTCTCCCTCTCTCTCTGCCACACAGACACTGTCCCTCTTTCTCTCCTGCACAGTCACTCTCTCTCTCTCCCAAACAGATGCTCCCTCTCTCTCCCGCACAGACTCTCCCTCTCTCTCCCACACAGACTCTCTCTCTCTCTCTCCCGCACAGGCTGTCTCTCTCTCCCACGCAGACTTTCTCTGCCTCTCCCACACAGACTCTCTCTCTCTCTCACACGGACTCTCTCCCTCTCTCTCCCGTGCAGATTCTCTCTCTCTCCCATGCAGACTCTCTCTCTCTCTCTCCCGCACAGGCTGTCTCTCTCTCCCACGCAGATTTTCTCTGCCTCTCCCGCACAGACTGTCTCTCTCTCTGTCCCACACAGACTCTCTCTCTATCTCTCACACGGACTCTCTCCCTCTCTCTCCCATGCAGATTTTCTCTCTCTCCCATGCAGACTCTCTCTCTCTCTCTCTCTCTCCCACACAGTCTCTCTCTCTCTCTCCCACACGGACTCTCTCTCTCTCTCTCTGCCACACAGACACTGTCCCTCTTTTTCTCCTGTACAGTCACTCTCTCTCTCTCCCACACAGTCTCTCCCCCTCTCTCTCCCGCACAGTCTCTCCACCTCTCTCTCCCGCACAGACTCTCTCCCTCTCTCTCTGCCATACCGACACTCTCCCTCTTTCTGTCCTGCACAGACTATCCCTCTCTCTCCCGCACACACTCTCTCCCTCTCCCGTAAAGACTGTCTCCCTCTCTCTCCCTCTCTCACATACACTCTCTCTCTCCCACGCAGACTCTCTCTGTCTGTTGAGCACAGACTATCCCTCCTTCTCCCACAAAGACTCTCTCTCTCTCTCTCCCGCACAGACTCCCTCCCACTCTCTCCCATGCAGTCTCTCTCTCTTCCGCCCAGATTCTCTCCCTCTCTCTCCCACGCAGACTTAGCTCTCTCTCCTGCGCAGATTCTCTCTCTCTCTCCCGTGCAGATTCTCTCTCTCTCTCTCCCACGCAGACTCTCTCTCTCTCTCCCATACAGACTCTCTCTCTATCTCTCCCGCACAGGCTATCTCTCTCTCTCACGCAGAATCTCTCTGCCTCTCCCGCACAGACTCTCTCTCTCTCCCACACAGGCAATCTCTCTCTATCCCGTGCAGACACTCTCTCTCGCTCCCACACTGACTATTCCTCACTCTCCCGCACGAACTCTCTCCGTCTCTCCCGCGCAGATTCTCTCCCTCTCCCGCACAGACTCTCTCCCTCTCTCTCTGCCACACAGACACTGTCCCTCTTTCTCTCCTGCAGTCACTCTCTCTCTCTCCCTAACAGACTGTCTCTCTTTCCTACGCTGACTCTTTCTGCCTCTCCCGCGCAGACTCTCTATCTCTCCCACACAGGCAATCTCTCTCTATCCCGCACAGACTCTCCCTCTCTCTCCCGCACACAATCTCTCCCTCTCTCTCCCTCACATACACTCTCTCTCTCCCACACAGATTCTATCCCTCTCTCTCCCACGCAGACTCTCCCTCTCTCTCCCGCGCATATTCTCTCTCTCTCTCCCACACAGACTCTCTCTCTCTCTCCTGCACAAACTGTCCCTCACTCCCCACAGAGACTCTCTCTCTCTCTTCCGCACAGACTGTCTCTCTTCCCTGCGCAGACTCTCTCTGCCTCTCCTGCACAGACTCTCCCTCTCTCTCCCGCACGGACTCTGTCTCTCTCTCCCGCACAGACTCTCTCTCTCTCCCGCACAGACTCTGTCTTTCTCTTCCGCACTGACTCTCTCTCTCTCCACCGTACAGACTCTCGCCTTCTTTCTCCGTCACATACAATCTCTCTCTCCCGCAGACTCTCTCCCTCTCTCTCTGCCACACAGTCACTCTCCCTCTTTCTCTCCCTCTCTCTCCCGCTCAGACTCTCCCTCTCTCTCCCACACAGACCTCCCTCTCTCTCCCACGCAGACTCTCTCTGCCTCTCCCGCGCAAACTGTCTCTCTCTCCCGTACACACACTCTCTCTCTATCCAGTGCACACTCTCTCTTTCACTTCTGCGCAGACGCTCTCTCCCTCTCTCCCGAACAGACTCGCTCTCTCCTGCACAGACTCTCTTCGTCTCTCTCCCTCACAAACTCTGTCTCAGACACTGATTATGTCCCACAGATTCTCTCCCTCTGACGCAATCTCTCTCCCTCTCTCACTCACACACAGACTCTTTCTCACACTCATACAGACTCTCTCTCCCTCACCGACTCTCCTGCAGAGACTCTCTCCCTCTCTCCTGCACAGACTCTCTCCCTCTCTCTCCCATACAGACTCTATCCCTCTCACTCTCCCGCCCAGATTCTCTCCCTCTCTCTCCCACACGGACTCTCTCTCTCTCTCTCCCGCACAGACTCTCCCTCTCTCTCCCATACAGACTCTCTCTCTATCTCTCCCGCACAGGCTGTCTCTCTCTCCCACGCAGAATCTCTCTGCCTCTCCCGCACAGACTCTCTCTCTCGCTCCCGCACAGACTCTTCCTCTCTCTCCCGCACGGACTCTCTCCCTGTCTCTCCAGCACAGACCATCTCCCTCTCTCTCTGCCACACAGACACTGTCCCACTTTCCCGCCTGCACAGTCACTCCCTCTCTCTCCTGCACAGACTCTCTCCCTCTCTCTCCCGCACAGACTCTCTCCCTCTCTCCCGAACAGACTCTCTCCCTATCTCTCCCGTGCAGATTCTCTCCCTCTCTCCCGCACAGACTCTCTCTACCTCTCCCTCGCAGACTCTGTCTCGCTCTCTCCCGCACAGACTCTCTCCCTCTCTCTCTGCCACACCGACACTGTCCCTCTTTCTCTCCTGCAGTCACTCCCTCTCTCTCCTGCACAGACTCTCTCCCTCTCTCCTGCACGGACTCTCTCCCTCTCTCTCCCGCGCAGATTCTCTCTCTCTCGCACGCTGACTCTCTCTCTCTCCCGCACAGACTCTCCCTCTCTCTCCCACACAGACTCTCTCTCTCTCTCTCTCCCGCACAGGCTGTCTCTCTCTCCCACGCAGACTCTCTCTGCCTCTCCCGCACAGACTATCTCTCTCTCCTGCACAGACTCTCCCTCTCTCCACACTCAGACTCTCTGTCTCTCTCCCGCACAGATTTCTCTCTTTAACACGCAGACTCTCTCTTCCTCTCCCGCAAGGACTCTCTCCCTCTCTCTCTGCCACACAGACACTGTCACTCTTTCTCTCCTGTACAGTCACTGCCTCTCTATCCCGCACAGACTCTCCGTCTCTCTCCAGCACACAATCTCTCCCTCTCTCTCCCTCACATACGCTCTCTCTTTCCTGCACAGACTCCCTCCCACTCTCTGCCATGCAGTCTCTCTCTCCCACCCAGATTCTCTCCCTCTCTCTCCCACGCAGACTTAGCTCTCTCTCATGCGCAGATTCTCTCTCTCTCTCTCCCACGCAGACTCTCTCTCTCTCTCCCATACAGACTCTCTCTCTATCTCTCCCGCACAGGCTGTCTCTCTCTCTCACGCAGAATCTCTCTGCCTCTCCTGCACAGACTCTCTCTTTCTCCCACACAGGCACTCTCTCTTTATCCCGTGCAGACACTCTCTCGCTCCCACACTGACTATTCCTCACTCTCCCGCACGAACTCTCTCCGTCTCTCCCGCGCAGATTCTCTCTCTCTCCCGCACAGACTCTCTCCCTCTCTCTCAGCCACACGGACACTGTCCCTCTTTCTCTCCTGCACAGTCACTCTCTCTCTCTCCCAAACAGATGCTCCCTCTCTCTCCCGCACAGACTCTCCCTCTCTCTCCCACACAGACTCTCTCTCTCTCTCTCTCCCGCACAGGCTGTCTCTCTCTCCCACGCAGACTTTCTCTGCCTCTCCCGCACAGACTGTCTCCCTCTCTCTCCCACACAGACTCTCTCTCTCTCTCTCTCCCGCACAGGCTGTCTCTCTCTCCCACGCAGACTTTCTCTGCCTCTCCCGCACAGACTGTCTCTCTCTCTCTCTCACACGGACTCTCTCCCTCTCTCTCCCGTGCAGATTCTCTCTCTCTCCCATGCAGACTCTCTCTCTCTCTCTCCCGCACAGACTCTCCCTCTCTCTCCCACACAGTCTCTCTCTCTCTCTCCCACACGGACTCTCTCCCTCTCTCTCTGCCACACAGACACTGTCCCTCTTTTTCTCCTGCACAGTTACTCTCTCTCTCTCCCGCACAGACTCTCTCCCTCTCTCTCTGCCACACACACACAGTCCCTCTTTCTCTCCTGCACAGTCACTCTCTCTCTCTCCCAAACAGATGCTCCCTCTCTCTCCCGCACAGACTCTCCCTCTCTCTCCCACACAGACTCTCTCTCTCTCTCTCTCCCGCACAGGCTGTCTCTCTCTCCCACGCAGATTTTCTCTGCCTCTCCCGCACAGACTGTCTCTCTCTCTCTCCCACACAGACTCTCTCTCTCTCTCTCACACGGACTCTCTCCCTCTCTCTCTGCCATACCGACTCTCTCCCTATTTCTGTCCTGCACAGACTATCCCTCTCTCTCCCGCACACACTCTCTCCCTCTCCCGTAAAGACTGTCTCCCTCTCTCTCCATCTCTCACATACACTCTCTCTCTCCCACGCAGACTCTCTCTGTCTGTTGAGCACAGACTATCCCTCCTTCTCCCACAAAGACTCTCTCTCTCTCTCCCGCACAGACTCCCACCCACTCTCTCCCATGCAGTCTCTCTCTCTTCCGCCCAGATTCTCTCCCTCTCTCTCCCACGCAGACTCTCCCTCTCTCTCCCGCACGGACTCTCTCCCTCGCTCTCCTGCGCAGATTCTCTCTCTCTCCCACGCAGACTCTCCCTCTCTCCACACTCAGACTCTCTGTCTCTCTCCCGCGCAGATTTCTCTCTTTCCCACGCAGACTCTCTCTTCCTCTCCCGCACGGACTCTCTCCCTGTCTCTCTGCCACACAGGCACTGTCACTCTTTCTCTCCTGCACAGTCACTGCCTCTCTCTCCCAAACAGACTCTCCGTCTCTCTCCAGCACACAATCTCTCCCTCTCTCTCCCTCACATACGCTCTCTCTCTCCTGCACAGACTCCCTCCCACTCTCTGCCATGCAGTCTCTCTCTCCCACCCAGATTCTCTCCCTCTCTCTCCCACGCAGACTCTAGCTCTCTCTCCCACGCAGATTCTCTCTCTCTCTCTCTCCCACGCGGACTCTCTCTCTCTCCTGCACAGACTCTCCCTCTCTCCACACTCAGACTCTCTGTCTCTCTCCCGCACAGATTTCTCTCTTTAACACGCAGACTCTCTCTTCCTCTCCCGCACGGACTCTCTCCCTCTCTCTCTGCCACACAGACACTGTCACTCTTTCTCTCCTGTACAGTCACTGCCTCTCTATCCCGCACAGACTCTCCGTCTCTCTCCAGCACACAATCTCTCCCTCTCTCTCCCTCACATACGCTCTCTCTTTCCTGCACAGACTCCCTCCCACTCTCTGCCATGCAGTCTCTCTCTCCCACCCAGATTCTCTCTCTCTCTCTCCCACGCAGACTCTCTCTCTCTCTCCCATACAGACTCTCTCTCTATCTCTCCCGCACAGGCTGTCTCTCTCTCTCACGCAGAATCTCTCTGCCTCTCCCGCACAGACTCTCTCTCTCTCCCACACAGGCACTCTCTCTCTATCCCGTGCAGACACTCTCTCTCGCTCCCACACTGACTATTCCTCACTCTCCCGCACGAACTCTCTCCATCTCTCCCGCGCAGATTCTCTCTCTCTCCCGCACAGACTCTCTCCCTCTCTCTCTGCCACACAGACACTGTCCCTCTTTCTCTCCTGCACAGTCACTCTCTCTCTCTCCCAAACAGATGCTCCCTCTCTCTCCCGCACAGACTCTCCCTCTCTCTCCCACACAGACTCTCTCTCTCTCTCTCCCGCACAGGCTGTCTCTCTCTCCCACGCAGACTTTCTCTGCCTCTCCCACACAGACTCTCTCTCTCTCTCACACGGACTCTCTCCCTCTCTCTCCCGTGCAGATTCTCTCTCTCTCCCATGCAGACTCTCTCTCTCTCTCTCCCGCACAGGCTGTCTCTCTCTCCCACGCAGATTTTCTCTGCCTCTCCCGCACAGACTGTCTCTCTCTCTGTCCCACACAGACTCTCTCTCTATCTCTCACACGGACTCTCTCCCTCTCTCTCCCATGCAGATTTTCTCTCTCTCCCATGCAGACTCTCTCTCTCTCTCTCTCTCTCCCACACAGTCTCTCTCTCTCTCTCCCACACGGACTCTCTCTCTCTCTCTCTGCCACACAGACACTGTCCCTCTTTTTCTCCTGTACAGTCACTCTCTCTCTCTCCCACACAGTCTCTCCCCCTCTCTCTCCCGCACAGTCTCTCCACCTCTCTCTCCCGCACAGACTCTCTCCCTCTCTCTCTGCCATACCGACACTCTCCCTCTTTCTGTCCTGCACAGACTATCCCTCTCTCTCCCGCACACACTCTCTCCCTCTCCCGTAAAGACTGTCTCCCTCTCTCTCCCTCTCTCACATACACTCTCTCTCTCCCACGCAGACTCTCTCTGTCTGTTGAGCACAGACTATCCCTCCTTCTCCCACAAAGACTCTCTCTCTCTCTCTCCCGCACAGACTCCCTCCCACTCTCTCCCATGCAGTCTCTCTCTCTTCCGCCCAGATTCTCTCCCTCTCTCTCCCACGCAGACTTAGCTCTCTCTCCTGCGCAGATTCTCTCTCTCTCTCCCGTGCAGATTCTCTCTCTCTCTCTCCCACGCAGACTCTCTCTCTCTCTCCCATACAGACTCTCTCTCTATCTCTCCCGCACAGGCTATCTCTCTCTCTCACGCAGAATCTCTCTGCCTCTCCCGCACAGACTCTCTCTCTCTCCCACACAGGCAATCTCTCTCTATCCCGTGCAGACACTCTCTCTCGCTCCCACACTGACTATTCCTCACTCTCCCGCACGAACTCTCTCCGTCTCTCCCGCGCAGATTCTCTCCCTCTCCCGCACAGACTCTCTCCCTCTCTCTCTGCCACACAGACACTGTCCCTCTTTCTCTCCTGCAGTCACTCTCTCTCTCTCCCTAACAGACTGTCTCTCTTTCCTACGCTGACTCTTTCTGCCTCTCCCGCGCAGACTC
>NW_027277876.1:0-23537 GCF_030028105.1 Mobula birostris
TCCTGTCCTGAAACTCATGCCCTGAATCTCATGCCCTGAATCTCATGCCCTGAAACTCCTGCACTGAAACACCTGCCCTGAATCTCCTGCCCTGAAAATCATGCCCTGAATCTCATGCCCTGAATCTCATGCTCTGAAACTCGTGCACTGAATCTCATGCCCTCAAGTTCCTGCACTGAAACTCCTGCCCTGAATCACCTACCCTGAAACTCATGCCCTGAATCTCATGCCCTGAAACTCCTGCACTGAAACTCACGCCCTGAATCACATGCCCTGAAACTGCTGCCCTGAAACTCATGCCCTGAAACTCATGCCCTGAATCTCCTGTCCTGAAACTCATGCCCTGAATCTCATGCCCTGAAACACCTGCCCTGAATCTCCTGCCCTGAAAATCATGCCCTGAATCTCATGCCCTGAATCTCATGCTCTGAAACTCGTGCACTGAATCTCATGCCCTCAAGTTCCTGCACTGAAACTCATGCCCTGAATCTCATGCCCTGAAACTCATGCCCTGAACCTCATGCCCTGAAACTCATGCCCTAAATCACATACCCTGAAACTCCTGCCCTGAAACTCATGCACTGAAACTCATGCCCTGAATCACATGCCCTAAAACTCCTGCCCTGAATCATCTGCCCAGAAACTCATGCCCTGAATTACATGCCCTGAAATACCTGCCCTGAATCTCATGCCCTGAAACTCATGCCCTGAATCTCATGCCCTGAATCTCATGCCTTGAAACTCCTGCCCTCAAACTCATGCACTGAAACTCATGCCCTGAATCTCATGCCTTGAAACTGCTGTCCTGAATCTCATGCCCTGAAACTCATGCCCTGAATCTCATGCCCTGAAACTCCTGCACTGAAACTCGTGCCATGAATCTCATATCCTGAAACTCACGCCCTGAATTACATGCCCTGAAACTTCTGCCCTGAAACTCATGCCCTGAAACTCATGCCCTGAAACTCATGCCCTGAATCTACTGTCCTGAAACTCATGCCCTGAATCTCATGCCCTCAAGTTCCTGCACTGAAACTCATGCCCTGAAACTCATGTCCTGAATCTCATTCCCTGAAACTCATGTCCAGAAACTTATGCCCTGAAACTCATGCCCTTAAACTCATGCCCTGAATCTCATGCCCTGAATCTCATGCCCTGAAAGTCCTGCACTGAAACACCTGCCCTGAATCTCCTGCCCTGAAAATCATGCCCAAAATTTCATGCCCTGAATCTCATGCTCTGAAACTCATGCACTGATCTCATGCCCCCAAGTTCCTGGACTGAAACTCATGCCCTGAATCTCATGACCTGAAACTCATGCCCTGAACCTCATGCCCTGAAACTCAAGCCCTGAATCTCATGCCCTGAAACTCATGCGCTAAATCACATACCCAGAAACTCCTGCCCTGAAACTCATGCACTGAAACTCATGCCCTGAATCACATGCCCTACAACTCCTGCCCTGAATCTCATGCCCTGAAACTCTTGCAGTGAAACACCTGCCCTGAATCTCCTGCCCTGAAACTCATGCCCTGAATCTCATGCCCTGAATCTCATGCTCTGAAACTCGTGCACTGAATCTCATGACCTCAAGTTCCTGCACTGAAACTCATGCCCTGAATCTCATGTCCTGAAACTCCTGCCCTGAATCACCTACCCTGAAACTCATGCTCTGAATCTCATGCCCTGAAACTCCTGCACTGAAACTCATGCCATGAATCTCATATCCTGAAACTCACGCCCTGAATCACATGCCCTGAAACTCCTGCCCTGAAACTCATGCCCTGAAACTCATGTCCTGAAACTCATGCCCTGAATCTCCTGTCCTGAAACTCATGCCCTGAATCTCATGCCCTGAATCTCATGCCCTGAAACTCCTGCACTGAAACACCTGCCCTGAATCTCCTGCCCTGAAAATCATGCCCTGAATCTCATGCCCTGAATCTCATGCTCTGAAACTCGTGCACTGAATCTCATGCCCTCAAGTTCCTGCACTGAAACTCATGCCCTGAATCTCATGCCCTGAAACTCATGCCCTGAACCTCATGCCCTGAAACTCAAGCCCTGAATCTCATGCCCTGAAACTCATGCCCTAAATCACATACCCTGAAACTCCTGCCCTGAAACACATGCACTGAAACTCATGCCCTGAATCACATGCCCTAAAACTCCTGCCCTGAATCATCTGCCCACAATCTCATGCCCTGAATTACATGCCCTGAAATACCTGCCCTGATCTCATGCCCTGAAACTCATGCCCTGAATCTCATGCCCTGAAACTCCTTCCCTCAAACTCATGCACTGAAACTCATGCCCTGAATCTCATGCCTTGAAACTCCTGCCCTCAAACTCATGCTCTGAAACTCATGCCCTGAATCTCATGCCCTGAAACTCCTGCACTGAAGCTCATGCCATGAATCTCATATCCTGAAACTCACGCCCTGAATCACATGCTCTGAAACTCCTGCCCTGAAACTCATGCCCTGAAACTCATGCCCTGAATCTCATGCCCTGAATCTCATGCCCTGAAACTCCTGCACTGAAACACCTGCTCTGAATCTCCTGCCCTGAAAATCATGCACTGAATCTCATGCCCTGAATCTCATGCTCTGAAACTCATGCACTGAATCTCATGCCCTCAAGTTCCTGGACTGAAACTCATGCCCTGAATCTCATGACCTGAAACTCATGCCCTGAACCTCATGCCCTGAAACTCAAGCCCTGAATCTCATGCCCTGAAACTCATGCCCTAAATCACATACCCTGAAACTCCTGCCCTGAAACTCATGCACTGAAACTCATGCCCTGAATCTCCTCTCCTAAAACTCATGCCCTGAATCTCATGCCCTGAATCTCACGCTCTGAAAGTCGTGCACTGAATCTCATGACCTCAAGTTCCTGCACTGAAACTCATGCCCTGAATCTCATGTCCTGAAACTCCTGCCCTGAATCACCTACCCTGAAACTCATGCCCTGAATCTCATGCCCTGAAACTCCTGCACTGAAACTCACGCCCTGAATCACATGCCCTGAAACTGCTGCCCTGAAACTCATGCCCTGAAACTCATGCCCTGAATCTCCTGTCCTGAAACTCATGCCCTGAATCTCATGCCCTGAAACACCTGCCCTGAATCTCCTGCCCTGAAAATCATGCCCTGAATCTCATGCCCTGAATCTCCTGCTCTGAAACTCGTGCACTGAATCTCATGCCCTCAAGTTCCTGCACTGAAACTCATGCCCTGAATCTCATGCCCTGAAACTCATGCCCTGAACCTCATGCCCTGAAACTCATGCCCTAAATCACATACCCTGAAACTCCTGCCCTGAAACTCATGCACTGAAACTCATGCCCTGAATCACATGCCCTAAAACTCCTGCCCTGAATCATCTGCCCAGAAACTCATGCCCTGAATTACATGCCCTGAAATACCTGCCCTGAATCTCATGCCCTGAAACTCATGCCCTGAATCTCATGCCCTGAATCTCATGCCTTGAAACTCCTGCCCTCAAACTCATGCACTGAAACTCATGCCCTGAATCTCATGCCTTGAAACTGCTGTCCTGAATCTCATGCCCTGAAACTCATGCCCTGAATCTCATGCCCTGAAACTCCTGCACTGAAACTCGTGCCATGAATCTCATATCCTGAAACTCACGCCCTGAATTACATGCCCTGAAACTTCTGCCCTGAAACTCATGCCCTGAAACTCATGCCCTGAAACTCATGCCCTGAATCTCCTGTCCTGAAACTCATGCCCTGAATCTCATGCCCTCAAGTTCCTGCACTGAAACTCATGCCCTGAAACTCATGTCCTGAATCTCATTCCCTGAAACTCATGTCCAGAAACTTATGCCCTGAAACTCATGCCCTTAAACTCATGCCCTGAATCTCATGCCCTGAATCTCATGCCCTGAAAGTCCTGCACTGAAACACCTGCCCTGAATCTCCTGCCCTGAAAATCATGCCCTGAATTTCATGCCCTGAATCTCATGCTCTGAAACTCATGCACTGATCTCATGCCCCCAAGTTCCTGGACTGAAACTCATGCCCTGAATCTCATGACCTGAAACTCATGCCCTGAACCTCATGCCCTGAAACTCAAGCCCTGAATCTCATGCCCTGAAACTCATGCGCTAAATCACATACCCAGAAACTCCTGCCCTGAAACTCATGCACTGAAACTCATGCCCTGAATCACATGCCCTACAACTCCTGCCCTGAATCTCATGCCCTGAAACTCTTGCAGTGAAACACCTGCCCTGAATCTCCTGCCCTGAAACTCATGCCCTGAATCTCATGCCCTGAATCTCATGCTCTGAAACTCGTGCACTGAATCTCATGACCTCAAGTTCCTGCACTGAAACTCATGCCCTGAATCTCATGCCCTGAAACTCATGCCCTAAATCACATACCCAGAAACTCCTGCCCTGAAACTCATGCACTGAAACTCATGCCCTGAATCACATGCCCTACAACTCCTGCCCTGAAACTCATGCCCTGAAACTCATGCACTGAATCTCCTGTACTAAATCTCATGCCCTGAATCTCATGCCCTGAAACTCTTGCAGTGAAACACCTGCCCTGAATCTCCTGCCCTGAAACTCATGCCCTGAATCTCATGCCCTGAATCTCATGCTCTGAAACTCGTGCACTGAATCTCATGACCTCAAGTTCCTGCACTGAAACTCATGCCCTGAATCTCATGTCCTGAAACTCCTGCCCTGAATCACCTACCCTGAAACTCATGCTCTGAATCTCATGCCCTGAAACTCCTGCACTGAAACTCATGCCATGAATCTCATATCCTGAAACTCACGCCCTGAATCACATGCCCTGAAACTCCTGCCCTGAAACTCATGCCCTGAAACTCATGTCCTGAAACTCATGCCCTGAATCTCCTGTCCTGAAACTCATGCCCTGAATCTCATGCCCTGAATCTCATGCCCTGAAACTCCTGCACTGAAACACCTGCCCTGAATCTCCTGCCCTGAAAATCATGCCCTGAATCTCATGCCCTGAATCTCATGCTCTGAAACTCGTGCACTGAATCTCATGCCCTCAAGTTCCTGCACTGAAACTCATGCCCTGAATCTCATGCCCTGAAACTCATGCCCTGAACCTCATGCCCTGAAATTCAAGCCCTGAATCTCATGCCCTGAAACTCATGCCCTAAATCACATACCCTGAAACTCCTGCCCTGAAACACATGCACTGAAACTCATGCCCTGAATCACATGCCCTAAAACTCCTGCCCTGAATCATCTGCCCACAATCTCATGCCCTGAATTACATGCCCTGAAATACCTGCCCTGATCTCATGCCCTGAAACTCATGCCCTGAATCTCATGCCCTGAAACTCCTTCCCTCAAACTCATGCACTGAAACTCATGCCCTGAATCTCATGCCTTGAAACTCCTGCCCTCAAACTCATGCTCTGAAACTCATGCCCTGAATCTCATGCCCTGAAACTCCTGCACTGAAGCTCATGCCATGAATCTCATATCCTGAAACTCACGCCCTGAATCACATGCTCTGAAACTCCTGCCCTGAAACTCATGCCCTGAAACTCATGCCCTGAATCTCATGCCCTGAATCTCATGCCCTGAAACTCCTGCACTGAAACACCTGCTCTGAATCTCCTGCCCTGAAAATCATGCACTGAATCTCATGCCCTGAATCTCATGCTCTGAAACTCATGCACTGAATCTCATGCCCACAAGTTCCTGGACTGAAACTCATGCCCTGAATCTCATGACCTGAAACTCATGCCCTGAACCTCATGCCCTGAAACTCAAGCCCTGAATCTCATGCCCTGAAACTCATGCCCTAAATCACATACCCTGAAACTCCTGCCCTGAAACTCATGCACTGAAACTCATGCCCTAAAACTCCTGCCCTGAAACTCCTGCCCTGAAACTCATGCCCTGAAACTCATGCCCTGAATCTCCTGTCCTAAAACTCATGCCCTGAATCTCATGCCCTGAAACTCCTGCACTGAAACTCATGCCATGAATCTCATATCCTGAAACTCACGCCCTGAATCACATGCCCTGAAACTCCTGCCCTGAAACTCATGCCCTGAAACTCATGCCCTGAATCTCCTGTCCTGAAACTCATGCACTGAAACTCATGGCCTGAATCTCATGTCCTGAAACTAATGCCCTGAATCACCTACCCTGAAACTCATGCCCTGAATCTCATGCCCTGAAACTCCTGCAGTGAAACTCATGCCATGAATCTCATATCCTGAACCTCACGCCCTGAATCTCCTGTCCTGAAACTCATGCCCTGAATCTCATGCCCTGAATCTCATGCCCTGAAACTCCTGCACTGAAACACCTGCCCTGAATCTCCTGCCCTGAAAATCATGCCCTGAATCTCATGCCCTGAATCTCATGCCCTGAAACTCCTGCACTGAAACACCTGCTCTGAATCTCCTGCCCTGAAAATCATGCACTGAATCTCATGCCCTGAATCTCATGCTCTGAAACTCATGCACTGAATCTCATGCCCTCAAGTTCCTGGACTGAAACTCATGCCCTGAATCTCATGACCTGAAACTCATGCCCTGAACCTCATGCCCTGAAACTCAAGCCCTGAATCTCATGCCCTGAAACTCATGCCCTAAATCACTTACCCTGAAACTCCTGCCCTGAAACTCATGCACTGAAACTCATGCCCTAAAACTCCTGCCCTGAAACTCCTGCCCTGAAACTCATGCCCTGAAACTCATGCCCTGAATCTCCTGTCCTAAAACTCATGCCCTGAATCTCATGCCCTGAAACTCCTGCAATGAAACTCATGACATGAATCTCATATCCTGAAACTCACGCCCTGAATCACATGCCCTGAAACTCCTGCCCTGAAACTCATGCCCTGAAACTCATGCCCTGAATCTCCTGTCCTGAAACTCATGCACTGAAACTCATTGCCTGAATCTCATGTCCTGAAACTAATGCCCTGAATCACCTACCCTGAAACTCATGCCCTGAATCTCATGCCCTGAAACTCCTGCAGTGAAACTCATGCCATGAATCTCATATCCTGAACCTCACGCCCTGAATCTCCTGTCCTGAAACTCATGCCCTGAATCTCATGCCCTGAATCTCATGCCCTGAAACTCCTGCACTGAAACACCTGCCCTGAATCTCCTGCCCTGAAAATCATGCCCTGAATCTCATGCCCTGAATCTCATGCTCTGAAACTCGTGCACTGAAATTCATGCCCTGAATTACATGCCCTAAAACTTCTGCCCTGAATCATCTGCCCAGAAATTCATGCCCTGAATTACATTGCCTCAAATACCTGCCCTGAATCTCATGCCCTGAAACTCATGCCTGAATCTCATGCCCTGAAACTCATGCCCTGAATCTCATGCCCTCAAGTTCCTGGACTGAAACTCATGCCCTGAATCTCATGACCTGAAACTCATGCCCTGAACCCCATGCCCTGAAGCTCAAGCCCTCAAGTTCCTGGACTGAAACTCATGCCCTGAATCTCATGCCCTGAAACTCATGCCCTGAATCTCATGCCCTGAAAGTCCTGCACTGAAACACCTGCCCTGAATCTCCTGCCCTGAAAATCATGCCCTGAATCTCATGCCCTGAATCTCATGCTCTGAAACTCATGCACTGAATCTCATGCCCTCAAGTTCCTGGACTGAAACTCATGCCCTGAATCTCATGACCTGAAACTCATGCCCTGAACCCCATGCCCTGAAGCTCAAGCCCTGAATCTCATGCCCTGAAACTCAGGCCCTAAATCACATACCCAGAAACTCCTGCCCTGAAACTCATGCACTGAAACTCATGCCCTGAATCACATGCCCTACAACTCCTGCCCTGAAACTCATGCCCTGAAACTCATGCACTGAATCTCCTGTACTAAATCTCATGCCCTGAATCTCATGCCCTGAATCTCATGCCCTGAAACTCCTGCACTGAAACACCTGCCCTGAATCTCCTGCCCTGAAACTCATGCCCTGAATCTCATGCCCTGAATCTCATGCTCTGAAACTCGTGCACTGAATCTCATGACCTCAAGTTCCTGCACTGAAACTCATGCCCTGAATCTCATGTCCTGAAACTCCTGCCCTGAATCACCTACCCTGAAACTCATGCCCTGAAACTCATGCCCTGAATCTCCTGCCCTGAAACTCATGCCCTGAATCTAATGCCCTGAATCTCATGCCCTGAAACTCCTGCACTGAAACACCTGCCCTGAATCTGCTGCCCTGAAAATCATTCCCTGAATCTCATGCCCTGAATCTCATGCTCTGAAACTCGTGCACATGAATCTCATGCCCTCAAGTTCCTGCACTGAAACTCATGCCCTGAATCTCATGTCCTGAAACTCCTGCCCTGAATCACCTACCCTGAAACTCATGCTCTGAATCTCATGCCCTGAAACTCCTGCACTGAAACTCATGCCATGAATCTCATATCCTCAAACTCACGCCCTGAATCACATGCCCTGAAACTCCTGCCCTGAAACTCATGCCCTGAAACTCATGCCCTGAAACTCATGCCCTGAATCTCATGCCCTGAAACTCATGCCCTAAATCACATACCCTGAAACTCCTGCCCTGAAACTCATGCACTGAAACTCATGCCCTGAATCACATGCCCTAAAACTCCTGCCCTGAATCATCTGCCCAGAAACTCATGCTCTGAATTACATGCCCTGAAATACCTGCCCTGAATCTCATGCCCTGAAACTCATGCCCTGAATCTCATGCCCTGAAACTCCTTCCCTCAAACTCATGCACTGAAACTCATGCCCTGAATCTCATGCCTTGAAACTCTTGCCCTGAAACTCATGCAATGAAACTCATGCCCTGAATCTCATGCACTGAAACTCCTGCACTGAAACTCATGCCATGAATCTCATATCCTGAAACTCACGCCCTGAATCACATGCTCTGAAACTCATGCACTGTATCTCATGCCCTCAAGTACCTGGACTGAAACTCATGCCCTGAATCTCATGACCTGAAACTCAAGCCCTGAATCTCATGCCCTGAAACTCATGCCCTAAATCACATACCCTGAAACTCCTGCCCTGAAACTCATGCACTGAAACTCATGCCATGAATCTCATGACCTGAAACTCATGCCCTAAAACTCCTGCCCTGAAACTCCTGCCCTGAAACTCATGCCCTGAAACTCATGCCCTGAATCTCCTGTCCTAAAACTCATGCCCTGAATCTCATGCCCTGAAACTCCTGCACTGAAACTCATGCCATGAATCTCATATCCTGAAACTCACGCCCTGAATCACATGCCCTGAAACTCCTGCCCTGAAACTCATGCCCTGAAACTCATGCCCTGAATCTCCTGTCCTGAAACTCATGCACTGAAACTCATGGCCTGAATCTCATGTCCTGAAACTAATGCCCTGAATCACCTACCCTGAAACTCATGCCCTGAATCTCATGCCCTGAAACTCCTGCAGTGAAACTCATGCCATGAATCTCATATCCTGAATCTCACGCCCTGAATCACATGCCCTGAAACTCCTGCCCTGAAACTCATGCCCTGAAACTCATGCACTGAAACTCATGCCCTGAATCTCCTGTCCTGAAACTCATGCCCTGAATCTCATGCCCTGAATCTCATGCCCTGAAACTCCTGCACTGAAACATCTGCCCTGAATCTCCTGCCCTGAAAATCATGCCCTGAATCTCATGCCCTGAATCTCATGCTCTGAAGCTCGTGTACTGAATCTCATGCCCTCAAGTTCCTGCTCTGAAACTCATGCCCTAAATCACATACCCTGAAACTCCTGCCCTGAAACTCATGCACTGAAATTCATGCCCTGAATTACATGCCCTAAAACTTCTGCCCTGAATCATCTGCCCAGAAATTCATGCCCTGAATTACATTCCCTGAAATACCTGCCCTGAATCTCATGCCCTGAAACTCATGCCCTGAATCTCATGCCCTGAAAGTCCTGCACTGAAACACCTGCCCTGAATCTCCTGCCCTGAAAATCATGCCCTGAATTTCATGCCCTGAATCTCATGCTCTGAAACTCATGCACTGAATCTCATGCCCTCAAGTTCCTGGACTGAAACTCATGCCCTGAATCTCATGACCTGAAACTCATGCCCTGAACCTCATGCCCTGAAACTCAAGCCCTGAATCTCATGCCCTGAAACTCATGCCCTAAATCACATACCCAGAAACTCCTGCCCTGAAACTCATGCACTGAAACTCATGCCCTGAATCACATGCCCTACAACTCCTGCCCTGAAACTCATGCCCTGAAACTCATGCACTGAATCTCCTGTACTAAATCTCATGCCCTGAATCTCATGCCCTGAATCTCATGCCCTGAAACTCTTGCAGTGAAACACCTGCCCTGAATCTCCTGCCCTGAAACTCATGCCCTGAATCTCATGCCCTGAATCTCATGCTCTGAAACTCGTGCACTGAATCTCATGACCTCAAGTTCCTGCACTGAAACTCATGCCCTGAATCTCATGTCCTGAAACTCCTGCCCTGAATCACCTACCCTGAAACTCATACCCTGAAACTCATGGCCTGAAACTCATGCCCTGAATCTGCTGCCCTGAAAATCATGCCCTGAATCTCATGCCCTGAATCTCATGCTCTGAAACTCGTGCACATGAATCTCATGCCCTCAAGTTCCTGCACTGAAACTCATGCCCTGAATCTCATGTCCTGAAACTCCTGCCCTGAATCACCTACCCTGAAACTCATGCTCTGAATCTCATGCCCTGAAACTCCTGCACTGAAACTCATGCCATGAATCTCATATCCTCAAACTCACGCCCTGAATCACATGCCCTGAAACTCCTGCCCTGAAACTCATGCCCTGAAACTCATGCCCTGAAACTCATGCCCTGAATCTAATGCCCTGAAACTCATGCCCTAAATCACATACCCTGAAACTCCTGCCCTGAAACTCATGCACTGAAACTCATGCCCTGAATCACATGCCCTAAAACTCCTGCCCTGAATCATCTGCCCAGAAACTCATGCCCTGAATTACATGCCCTGAAATACCTGCCCTGAATCTCATGCCCTGAAACTCATGCCCTCAAACTCATGCACTGAAACTCATGCCCTGAATCTCATGCCTTGAAACTCCTGCCCTCAAACTCATGCAATGAAACTCATGCCCTGAATCTCATGCACTGAAACTCCTGCACTGAAACTCATGCCATGAATCTCATATCCTGAAACTCACGCCCTGAATCACATGCTCTGAAACTCATGCACTGAATCTCATGCCCTCAAGTTCCTGGACTGAATCTCATGCCCTGAAACTCCTGCACTGAAACACCTCCTCTGAATCTCCTGCCCTGAAAATCATGCACTGAATCTCATGCCCTGAATCTCATGCTCTGAAACTCATGCACTGAATCTCATGCCCTCAAGTTCCTGGACTGAAACTCATGCCCTGAATCTCATGCCCTGAACCTCATGCCCTGAAACTCAAGCCCTGAATCTCATGCCCTGAAACTCATGCCCTAAATCACATACCCTGAAACTCCTGCCCTGAAACTCATGCACTGAAACTCATGCCCTAAAACTCCTGCCCTGAAACTCCTGCCCTGAAACTCATGCCCTGAATCTCCTGTCCTAAAAGTCATGCCCTGAATCTCATGCCCTGAAACTCCTGCACCGAAACTCATGCCATGAATCTCATATCCTGAAACTCACGCCCTGAATCACATGCCCTGAAACTCCTGCCCTGAAACTCATGCCCTGAAACTCATGCCCTGAATCTCCTGTCCTGAATGTCATGCCCTGAATCTCATGCACTGAATCTCATGCCCTGAAACTCCTGCACTGAAACACCTGCCCTGAATCTCCTGCCCTGAAAATCATGCCCTGAATCTCATGCTCTGAAACTCATGCACTGAATCTCATGCCCTCAAGTTCCTGGACTGAAACTCATGCCCTGAATCTCATGACCTGAAACTCATGCCCTGAACCTCATGCCCTGAAACTCAAGCCCTGAATCTCATTCCCTGAAACTCATGCCCTAAAACTCCTGCCCTGAAACTCATGCCCTGAAACTCATGCCCTGAAACTCATGCCCTGAATCTCCTCTCCTAAAACTCATGCCCTGAATCTCATGCCCTGAATCTCACGCTCTGAAAGTCGTGCACTGAATCTCATGACCTCAAGTTCCTGCACTGAAACTCATGCCCTGAATCTCATGTCCTGAAACTCCTGCCCTGAATCACCTACCCTGAAACTCATGCCCTGAATCTCATGCCCTGAAACTCCTGCACTGAAACTCATGCCATGAATCTCATATCCTGAAACTCACGCCCTGAATCACATGCCCTGAAACTGCTGCCCTGAAACTCATGCCCTGAAACTCATGCCCTGAATCTCCTGTCCTGAAACTCATGCCCTAAATCTCATGCCCTGAAACACCTGCCCTGAATCTCCTGCCCTGAAAATCATGCCCTGAATCTCATGCCCTGAATCTCATGCTCTGAAACTCGTGCACTGAATCTCATGCCCTCAAGTTCCTGCACTGAAACTCATGCCCTGAATCTCATGCCCTGAAACTCATGCCCTGAACCTCATGCCCTGAAACTCATGCCCTAAATCACATACCCTGAAACTCCTGCCCTGAAACTCATGCACTGATACTCATGCCCTGAATCACATGCCCTAAAACTCCTGCCCTGAATCATCTGCCCAGAAACTCATGCCCTGAATTACATGCCCTGAAATACCTGCCCTGAATCTCATGCCCTGAAACTCATGCCCTGAATCTCATGCCCTGAATCTCATGCCTTGAAACTCCTGCCCTCAAACTCATGCACTGAAACTCATGCCCTGAATCTCATGCCTTGAAACTGCTGTCCTGAATCTCATGCCCTGAAACTCATGCCCTGAATCTCATGCCCTGAAACTCCTGCACTGAAACTCATGCCATGAATCTCATATCCTGAAACTCACGCCCTGAATTACATGCCCTGAAACTTCTGCCCTGAAACTCATGCCCTGAAACTCATGCCCTGAAACTCATGCCCTCAAGTTCCTGCACTGAAACTCATGCCCTGAAACTCATGTCCTGAATCTCATTCCCTGAAACTCATGTCCTGAAACTCCTTCCCTCAAACTCATGCACTGAAACTCATGCCCTGAATCTCATGCCTTGAAACTCCTGCCCTCAAACTCATGCAATGAAACTCACGCCCTGAATCACATGCTCTGAAACTCATGCACTGAATCTCATGCCCTCAAGTTCCTGGACTGAAACTCATGCCCTGAATCTCATGACCTGAAACTCATGCCCTGAACCTCATGCCCTGAAACTCAAGCCCTGAATCTCATGCCCTGAAACTCATGCCCTAAATCACATACCCTGAAACTCCTGCACTGAAACTCATGCCATGAATCTCATATCCTGAAACTCACGCCATGAATCACATGCCCTGAAACTCCTGCCCTGAAACTCATGCCTTGAAACTCATGCCCTGAAACTCATGCCCTGAATCTCCTGTCCTGACACTCATGCCCTGAATCTCATGCCCTGAATCTCATGCCCTGAAACTCCTGCACTGAAACACCTGCCCTGAATCTCCTGCCCTGAAAATCATGCCCTGAATCTCATGCCCTGAATCTCATGCTCTGAAACTCGTGCACTGAATCTCATGCCCTCAAGTTCCTGCACTGAAACTCATGCCCTGAATCTCATGCCCTGAAACTCATGCCCTGAAACTCAAGCCCTGAATCTCATGCCCTGAAACTCATGCCCTAAATCACATACCCTGAAACTCCTGCCCTGAAACTCATGCACTGAAACTAATGCCCTGAATCACATGCCCTAAAACTTCTGCCCTGAATCATCTGCCCAGAAACTCATGCCCTGAAATACCATACCTGAATCTCATGCCAGGAAACTCATGCCCTGAATCTCATGCCCTGAAACTCCTGCCCTCAAACTCATGCACTGAAACTCATGCCCTGAATCTCATGCCTTGAAACTCCTGCACTCAAACTCATGCACTGAAACTCATGCCTTGAATCTCATGCCGTGAAACTCCTTCACTGAAACTCATGCCATGAATCTCATATCCTGAAACTCACGCCCTGAATCACATGCCCCGAAACTCCTGCCCTGAAACTCATGGCCTGAAACTCATGCCCTGAAACTCATGCCCTGAATCTCATGCCCTGAATCTCATGCCCTGAAACTCCTGCACTGAAACACCTGCCCTGAATCTCCTGCCCTGAAAATCATGCCCTGATTCTCATGCCCTGAATCTCATGCGCTGAAACTCATGCACTGAATCTCATGCCCTCAAGTTCCTGAACTGAAACTCATGCCCTGAATCTCATGACCTGAAACTCATGCCCTGAACCTCATGCCCTGAAACTCAAGCCCTGAATCTCATGCCCTGAAACTCAAGCCCTGAATCTCATGCCCTGAAACTCATGCCCTAAATCACATACCCTGAAACTCCTGCCCTGAAACTCATGCACTGAAACTCCTGCCCTGAATCACATGCCCTAAAACTCCTGCCCTGAAACTCATGCCCTGAAACTCATGCCCTGAATCTCCTGTCCTAAAACTCATGCCCTGAATCTCATGCCCTGAATCTCATGCCCTGAAACTCCTGCACTGAAACACCTGCCCTGAATCTCCTGCCCTGAAAATCATGCCCTGAATCTCATGCCCTGAATCTCACGCTCTGAAACTCGTGCACTGAATCTCATTACCTCAATTTCCTGCACTGAAACTCATGCCCTGAATCTCATGTCCTGAAACTCCTGCCCTGAATCACCTACCCTGAAACTCATGCCCTGAATCTCAGGCCCTGAATCTCCTGCACTGAAACTCATGCCATGATTCTCATATCCTGAAACTCACGCCCTGAATCACATGCCCTGAAACTCCTGCTCTCAAACTCATGCCCTGAAACTCATGCCCTGAATCTCCTGTCCTGAAACTCCTGTCCTGAAACTCATGCCCTGAATCTCATGCCCTGAAACACCTGCCCTGAATCTCCTGCCCTGAAAATCATGCCCTGAATCTCATGCCCTGAATCTCATGCTCTGAAACTCGTGCACTGAATCTCATGTCCTCAAGTTCCTGCACTGAAACTCATGCCCTGAAACTCCTGCCCTCAAACTCATGCACTGAAACTCATGCCCTGAATCTCATGCCTTGAAACTCCTGCCCTCAAACTCATGCAATGAAACTCATGCCCTGAATCTCATGCACTGAAACTCCAGCACTGAAACTCATGCCATGAATCTCATATCCTGAAACTCACGCCCTGAATCACATGCTGTGAAACTCATGCACTGAATCTCATGCCCTCAAGTTCCTGGACTGAAACTCATGCCCTGAATCTCATGACCTGAAACTCATGCCCTGAACCTCATGCCCTGAAACTCAAGCCCTGAATCTCATGCCCTGAAACTCATGCCCTAAATCACAAACCCTGAAACTCCTGCACTGAAACTCATGCCATGAATCTCATATCCTGAAACTCACGCCATGAATCACATGCCCTGAAACTCATGCCCTGAATCTCATGCCCTGAAAGTCCTGCACTGAAACACCTGCCCTGAATCTCCTGCCCTGAAAATCATGCCCTGAATTTCATGCCCTGAATCTCATGCTCTGAAACTCATGCACTGAATCTCATGCCCTCAAGTTCCTGGACTGAAACTCATGCCCTGAATCTCATGACCTGAAACTCATGCCCTGAAACTCATGCCCTGAAACTCAAGCCCTGAATCTCATGCCCTGAAACTCATGCCCTAAATCACATACCCAGAAACTCCTGCCCTGAAACTCATGCACTGAAACTCATGCCCTGAATCACATGCACTACAACTCCTGCCCTGAAACTCATGCCCTGAAACTCATGCACTGAATCTCCTGTACTAAATCTCATGCCCTGAATCTCATGCCCTGAATCTCCTGCCCTGAAACTCATGCCCTGAATCTCATGCTCTGAAACTCGTGCACTGAATCTCATGAGCTCAAGTTCCTGCACTGAAACTCATGCCCTGAATCTCATGTCCTGAAACTCCTGCCCCGAATCACCTACCCTGAAACTCATACCCTGAAACTCATGCCCTGAAACTCATGCCCTGAATCTCATGCCCTGAATCTCATGCTCTGAAACTCGTGCACTGAATCTCATGAGCTCAAGTTCCTGCACTGAAACTCATGCCCTGAAACTCCTGCCCTCAAACTCATACAATGAAACTCATGCCCTGAATCTCATGCACTGAAACTCCTGCACTGAAACTCATGCCATGAATCTCATATCCTGGAACTCACGCCCTGAATCACATGCTCTGAAACTCATGCACTGAATCTCATGCCCTCAAGTTCCTGGACTGAAACTCATGCCCTGAATCTCATGACCTGAAACTCATGCCCTGAACCTCATGCCCTGAAACTCAAGCCCTGAATCTCATGCCCTGAAACTCATGCCCTAAATCACATACCCTGAAACTCCTGCACTGAAACTCATGCCATGAATCTCATATCCTGAAACTCACGCCATGAATCACATGCCCTGAAACTCCTGCCCTGAAACTCATGCCTTGAAACTCATGCCCTGAATCTCCTGTCCTGACACTCATGCCCTGAATCTCATGCCCTGAATCTCATGCCCTGAAACTCCTGCACTGAAACACCTGCCCTGAATCTCCTGCCCTGAAAATCATGCCCTGAATCTCATGCCCTGAATCTCATGCTCTGAAACTCGTGCACTGAATCTCATGCCCTCAAGTTCCTGCACTGAAACTCATGCCCTGAATCTCATGCCCTGAAACTCATGCCCTGAAACTCAAGCCCTGAATCTCATGCCCTGAAACTCATGCCCTAAATCACATACCCTGAAACTCCTGCCCTGAAACTCATGCACTGAAACTAATGCCCTGAATCACATGCCCTAAAACTTCTGCCCTGAATCATCTGCCCAGAAACTCATGCCCTGAATTACATGCCCTGAAATACCAGCCCTGAATCTCATGCCCTGAAACTCATGCCCTGAATCTCATGCCCTGAAACTCCTGCCCTCAAACTCATGCACTGAAACTCATGCCCTGAATCTCATGCCTTGAAACTCCTGCCCTCAAACTCATGCACTGAAACTCATGCCTTGAATCTCATGCCCTGAAACTCCTTCACTGAAACTCATGCCATGAATCTCATATCCTGAAACTCACGCCCTGAATCACATGCCCCGAAACTCCTGCCCTGAATCTCATGCCCTGAATCTCATGCCCTGAAACTCCTGCACTGAAACACCTACCCTGAATCTCCTGCCCTGAAAATCATGCCCTGATTCTCATGCCCTGAATCTCATGCTCTGAAACTCATGCACTGAATCTCATGCCCTCAAGTTCCTGGACTGAAACTCATGCCCTGAATCTCATGACCTGAAACTCATGCCCTGAACCTCATGCCCTGAAACTCAAGCCCTGAATCTCATGCCCTGAAACTCAAGCCCTGAATCTCATGCCCTGAAACTCATGCCCTAAATCACATACCCTGAAACTCCTGCCCTGAAACTCATGCACTGAAACTCATGCCCTGAATCACATGCCCTAAAACTCCTGCCCTGAAACTCATGCCCTGAAACTCATGCCCTGAATCTCCTGTCCTAAAACTCATGCCCTGAATCTCATGCCCTGAATCTCATGCCCTGAAACTCCTGCACTGAAACACCTGCCCTGAATCTCCTGCCCTGAAAATCATGCCCTGAATCTCATGCCCTGAATCTCACGCTCTGAAACTCGTGCACTGAATCTCATGACCTCAATTTCCTGCACTGAAACTCATGCCCTGAATCTCATGTCCTGAAACTCCTGCCCTGAATCACCTACCCTGAAACTCATTTCCTGAATCTCAGGCCCTGAAACTCCTGCACTGAAACTCATGTTATGAATCTCATATCCTGAAACTCACGCCCTGAATCACATGCCCTGAAACTCCTGCCCTGAAACTCATGCCCTGAAACTCATGCCCTGAATCTCCTGTCCTGAAACTCATGCCCTGAATCTCATGCCCTGAAACACCTGCCCTGAATCTCCTGCCCTGAAAATCATGCCCTGAATCTCATGCCCTGAATCTCATGCTCTGAAACTCATGCCCTGAATCACATGCCCTAAAACTCCTGCCCTGAATCATCTGCCCAGAATCTCATGCCCTGAAACTCCTTCCCTCAAACTCATGCACTGAAACTCATGCCCTGAATCTCATGCCTTGAAACTCCTGCCCTCAAACTCATGCAATGAAACTCATGCCCTGAATCTCATGCCCTGAAACTCATGCCCTAAATCACAAACCCTGAAACTCCTGCACTGAAACTCATGCCATGAATCTCATATCCTGAAACTCACGCCATGAATCACATGCCCTGAAACTCCTGCCCTGAAACTCATGCCTTGAAACTCATGCCCTGAAACTCATGCCCTGAATCTCCTGTCCTGACACTCATGCCCTGAATCTCCTGTCCTGAAACTCATGCCCTGAATCTCATGCCCTGAAACACCTGCCCTGAATCTCCTGCCCTGAAAATCATGCCCTGAATCTCATGCCCTGAATCTCATGCTCTGAAACTCGTGCACTGAATCTCATGCCCTCAAGTTCCTGCACTGAAACTCATGCCCTGAATCTCATGCCCAGAAACTCATGCCCTGAACCTCATGCCCTGAAACTCAAGCCCTGAATCTCATGCCTTGAAACTCCTGCCCTCAAACTCATGCACTGAAACTCATGCCCTGAATCTCATGCCTTGAAACTCCTGTCCTGAATCTCATGCCCTGAAACTCATGCCCTGAATCTCATGCCCTGAAACTCCTGCACTGAAACTCATACCATGAATCTCATGTCCTGAAACTCACGCCCTGAATTACATGCCCTGAAACTCCTGCCCTGAAACTCATGCCCTGAATCTCCTGTCCTGAAACTCATGCCCTGAATCTCATACCCTCAAGTTCCTGCACTGAAACTCATGCCCTGAAACTCATGTCCTGAATCTCATTCCCTGAAACTCATGTCCTGAAACTTATGCCCTGAAACTCATGCCCTTAAACTCATGCCCTGAATCTCATGCCCTGAATCTCATGCTCTGAAACTCATGCACTGAATCTCATGCCCTCAAGTTCCTGGACTGAAACTCATGCCCTGAAACTCATGCACTGAAACTCATGCCCTAAAACTCCTGCCCTGAAACTCCTGCCCTGAAACTCATGCCCTGAATCTCCTGTCCTAAAAGTCATGCCCTGAATCTCATGCCCTGAAACTCCTGCACCGAAACTCATGCCATGAATCTCATATCCTGAAACTCACGCCCTGAATCACATGCCCTGAAACTCCTGCCCTGAAACTCATGCCCTGAAACTCATGCCCTGAATCTCCTGTCCTGAATGTCATGCCCTGAATCTCATGCCCTGAATCTCATGCCCTGAAACTCCTGCACTGAAACACCTGCCCTGAATCTCCTGCCCTGAAAATCATGCCCTGAATCTCATGCTCTGAAACTCATGCACTGAATCTCATGCCCTCAAGTTCCTGGACTGAAACTCATGCCCTGAATCTCATGACCTGAAACTCATGCCCTGAACCTCATGCCCTGAAACTCAAGCCCTGAATCTCATTCCCTGAAACTCATGCCCTAAAACTCCTGCCCTGAAACTCATGCCCTGAAACTCATGCCCTGAAACTCATGCCCTGAATCTCCTCTCCTAAAACTCATGCCCTGAATCTCATGCCCTGAATCTCACGCTCTGAAAGTCGTGCACTGAATCTCATGACCTCAAGTTCCTGCACTGAAACTCATGCCCTGAATCTCATGTCCTGAAACTCCTGCCCTGAATCACCTACCCTGAAACTCATGCCCTGAATCTCATGCCCTGAAACTCCTGCACTGAAACTCATGCCATGAATCTCATATCCTGAAACTCACGCCCTGAATCACATGCCCTGAAACTGCTGCCCTGAAACTCATGCCCTGAAACTCATGCCCTGAATCTCCTGTCCTGAAACTCATGCCCTGAATCTCATGCCCTGAAACACCTGCCCTGAATCTCCTGCCCTGAAAATCATGCCCTGAATCTCATGCCCTGAATCTCATGCTCTGAAACTCGTGCACTGAATCTCATGCCCTCAAGTTCCTGCACTGAAACTCATGCCCTGAATCTCATGCCCTGAAACTCATGCCCTGAACCTCATGCCCTGAAACTCATGCCCTAAATCACATACCCTGAAACTCCTGCCCTGAAACTCATGCACTGATACTCATGCCCTGAATCACATGCCCTAAAACTCCTGCCCTGAATCATCTGCCCAGAAACTCATGCCCTGAATTACATGCCCTGAAATACCTGCCCTGAATCTCATGCCCTGAAACTCATGCCCTGAATCTCATGCCCTGAATCTCATGCCTTGAAACTCCTGCCCTCAAACTCATGCACTGAAACTCATGCCCTGAATCTCATGCCTTGAAACTGCTGTCCTGAATCTCATGCCCTGAAACTCATGCCCTGAATCTCATGCCCTGAAACTCCTGCACTGAAACTCATGCCATGAATCTCATATCCTGAAACTCACGCCCTGAATTACATGCCCTGAAACTTCTGCCCTGAAACTCATGCCCTGAAACTCATGCCCTGAAACTCATGCCCTCAAGTTCCTGCACTGAAACTCATGCCCTGAAACTCATGTCCTGAATCTCATTCCCTGAAACTCATGTCCTGAAACTCCTTCCCTCAAACTCATGCACTGAAACTCATGCCCTGAATCTCATGCCTTGAAACTCCTGCCCTCAAACTCATGCAATGAAACTCACGCCCTGAATCACATGCTCTGAAACTCATGCACTGAATCTCATGCCCTCAAGTTCCTGGACTGAAACTCATGCCCTGAATCTCATGACCTGAAACTCATGCCCTGAACCTCATGCCCTGAAACTCAAGCCCTGAATCTCATGCCCTGAAACTCATGCCCTAAATCACATACCCTGAAACTCCTGCACTGAAACTCATGCCATGAATCTCATATCCTGAAACTCACGCCATGAATCACATGCCCTGAAACTCCTGCCCTGAAACTCATGCCTTGAAACTCATGCCCTGAAACTCATGCCCTGAATCTCCTGTCCTGACACTCATGCCCTGAATCTCATGCCCTGAATCTCATGCCCTGAAACTCCTGCACTGAAACACCTGCCCTGAATCTCCTGCCCTGAAAATCATGCCCTGAATCTCATGCCCTGAATCTCATGCTCTGAAACTCGTGCACTGAATCTCATGCCCTCAAGTTCCTGCACTGAAACTCATGCCCTGAATCTCATGCCCTGAAACTCATGCCCTGAAACTCAAGCCCTGAATCTCATGCCCTGAAACTCATGCCCTAAATCACATACCCTGAAACTCCTGCCCTGAAACTCATGCACTGAAACTAATGCCCTGAATCACATGCCCTAAAACTTCTGCCCTGAATCATCTGCCCAGAAACTCATGCCCTGAAATACCATACCTGAATCTCATGCCAGGAAACTCATGCCCTGAATCTCATGCCCTGAAACTCCTGCCGTCAAACTCATGCACTGAAACTCATGCCCTGAATCTCATGCCTTGAAACTCCTGCACTCAAACTCATGCACTGAAACTCATGCCTTGAATCTCATGCCGTGAAACTCCTTCACTGAAACTCATGCCATGAATCTCATATCCTGAAACTCACGCCCTGAATCACATGCCCCGAAACTCCTGCCCTGAAACTCATGGCCTGAAACTCATGCCCTGAAACTCATGCCCTGAATCTCATGCCCTGAATCTCATGCCCTGAAACTCCTGCACTGAAACACCTGCCCTGAATCTCCTGCCCTGAAAATCATGCCCTGATTCTCATGCCCTGAATCTCATGCGCTGAAACTCCTGCCCTGAATCACATGCCCTAAAACTCCTGCCCTGAAACTCATGCCCTGAAACTCATGCCCTGAATCTCCTGTCCTAAAACTCATGCCCTGAATCTCATGCCCTGAATCTCATGCCCTGAAACTCCTGCACTGAAACACCTGCCCTGAATCTCCTGCCCTGAAAATCATGCCCTGAATCTCATGCCCTGAATCTCACGCTCTGAAACTCGTGCACTGAATCTCATGACCTCAATTTCCTGCACTGAAACTCATGCCCTGAATCTCATGTCCTGAAACTCCTGCCCTGAATCACCTACCCTGAAACTCATGCCCTGAATCTCAGGCCCTGAATCTCCTGCACTGAAACTCATGCCATGAATCTCATATCCTGAAACTCACGCCCTGAATCACATGCCCTGAAACTCCTGCTCTCAAACTCATGCCCTGAAACTCATGCCCTGAATCTCCTGTCCTGAAACTCCTGTCCTGAAACTCATGCCCTGAATCTCATGCCCTGAAACACCTGCCCTGAATCTCCTGCCCTGAAAATCATGCCCTGAATCTCATGCCCTGAATCTCATGCTCTGAAACTCGTGCACTGAATCTCATGCCCTCAAGTTCCTGCACTGAAACTCATGCCCTGAAACTCCTGCCCTCAAACTCATGCACTGAAACTCATGCCCTGAATCTCATGCCTTGAAACTCCTGCCCTCAAACTCATGCAATGAAACTCATGCCCTGAATCTCATGCACTGAAACTCCAGCACTGAAACTCATGCCATGAATCTCATATCCTGAAACTCACGCCCTGAATCACATGCTGTGAAACTCATGCACTGAATCTCATGCCCTCAAGTTCCTGGACTGAAACTCATGCCCTGAATCTCATGACCTGAAACTCATGCCCTGAACCTCATGCCCTGAAACTCAAGCCCTGAATCTCATGCCCTGAAACTCATGCCCTAAATCACAAACCCTGAAACTCCTGCACTGAAACTCATGCCATGAATCTCATATCCTGAAACTCACGCCATGAATCACATGCCCTGAAACTCATGCCCTGAATCTCATGCCCTGAAAGTCCTGCACTGAAACACCTGCCCTGAATCTCCTGCCCTGAAAATCATGCCCTGAATTTCATGCCCTGAATCTCATGCTCTGAAACTCATGCACTGAATGTCATGCCCTCAAGTTCCTGGACTGAAACTCATGCCCTGAATCTCATGACCTGAAACTCATGCCCTGAAACTCATGCCCTGAAACTCAAGCCCTGAATCTCATGCCCTGAAACTCATGCCCTAAATCACATACCCAGAAACTCCTGCCCTGAAACTCATGCACTGAAACTCATGCCCTGAATCACATGCACTACAACTCCTGCCCTGAAACTCATACCCTGAAACTCATGCACTGAATCTCCTGTACTAAATCTCATGCCCTGAATCTCATGCCCTGAATCTCCTGCCCTGAAACTCATGCCCTGAATCTCATGCTCTGAAACTCGTGCACTGAATCTCATGAGCTCAAGTTCCTGCACTGAAACTCCTGCCCTGAATCACCTACCCTGAAACTCATACCCTGAAACTCATGCCCTGAAACTCATGCCCTGAATCTCATGCCCTGAATCTCATGCTCTGAAACTCGTGC
>NW_027277877.1:0-23531 GCF_030028105.1 Mobula birostris
AGCAGTTAGCACAACACTATTAAAGGTCAGTGCGTTCTCTATAAGAAAGTTTGTATGTCTTTCTTGTGAGCACCTCTTTCCTGAGTTATCTGGTCTCCTCCCACAATCCAAAGATGTACTGGTTAGTAGATTAATTGGTCATCGTAAATTGTCCTGTGATTAAGCTAGGGTTAAAATAGGTGGGTTGCTGAGTGGTGTGGTTTGTTTGGCTGGAAGGATGTGTTCTGTGCTATCACTCAAAATAAATAGATAAAACATGTTTCCTCCATTAGTTGGATTACCATATTGTTTCAAGAAATCCTTTCGAAACACCTAACAAGGTTTGGCCTGTAAGCCTCCTGCACTAAGGAAGTCCCAGTCAACATTAGGAAAGTTAAAATCACCAACCGTTACTTTGATCTCCATATAGTCTTGCCAATGTATTTGATTGTTGTCTCCTGTTGAAAATTAAGAGACCTACCATATAATTACATCTTTCTAATTTTGAGCTGTACTTAAATTGCCTTACTGAATGAGCCCTCCAGTATGTGCCCTCTTGTTGTCCCTGATTAGTAATACAATTTCTCCTCTTACCTCCCCATCACATCTGTAGTGCAAGATTAGTGTAAATGGATGGTTGACGTTCAGGAACAGGGACTTAGTGGAATTTATAGACCTGTGTTGTACAATGCCATGACTCTACTGATTCAGAAAGCCAGTAACATAGTGGAGCTAGCCTTCATCACTGGGGATTTTCTTATGATCCTCCAAGTAACTGTGCCAGTGTTGCATATTATCATAATTTGTTCTCTAACCAAAGTCAAGAGCTTAGAGTCAAAGCAACACAGCATAGATATAAGCCCAGTGTGTCTATGCTGACCATGTTTTCCATTTAGTCCCAATTTCCTGCATATTGTTCTGGGCCCCTTCCTTCTAAGTACCCAACTAACTGTTTCTTAAATGACACTGTTGTACCTGCCTCAACCACTTTCTCTGGCAGCTCATTCCATATGCTCATATGCTACACGAAAACATTGCCGTTCAGGTCACTTATAAATCTTTCCCCTCTCACCCCAAATCTATGCTGTGTAGTTTTGCACTCCCCTAACCTGGCCACCTTATCTATGGCTCATAAATTTTAAACACTCCTATAAACTTCCCCCATTCCAAGGAATAAAACCTAGTCCGGCCAACCTCTCCCTTTAACTCGGGTCTTCAAATCCTGGCAACATCTTCATAAATGCTTTCTGCATTCTTTGCAGTTTAACCATGCCGTTCCTATAACAGTGACCAAAACTACCCAATATTCCAAGTGTGGCCACATTGAATTATACAACTGCAACATAATGTCTCACCTGCTATACTTAATGGCTTGATGGATGAAGGCCAGTATGCCTCACACCTTTTCCCCACTACCCTGTCAACCTGAACCCTGCTTTCAATAAAGCAGAAGGCTATAAAAATCTCAAGGAACTAGTTTTTCATGTCTTGTAACTAGTTTGCCTTAGTTTGTTTTGAGTGGAATCACCATGGCATTAAGATTGGCTAGCCATGTGGCAATGTCTTAACACATGTAGAAAATAAACTGAAAGGGTAATTTTCCGCTACTTTCTAGTTTTCAATTCTTAGTAAACTTTCCATTCATCTGTACTAGGTTTCAAATTTTGATCTTTAATCCAAGGATTAGTAAATGAAGATTATTCCATGTTTTTTCACTCTCACCTGGCAAATACAAGATCTTCATTACAAGTCTACACTGGTTTAAGGTTGTATTAGCTGCATTCTCGTTTTTTGACAGTGGAACACAGCATCATAATGAAAATACCGTAGGCCCTTCAGCCCACTATGCATGTGCACACAAGTTCTGCAGATGCTAGAAATACTGGTTTAAGGTTAATGGTTTGTTGATCTTAATCCCCTAATAAAATTCAAGAGCTACGAGATAATATTGCAGGCTCTAAAACCTTAGTTAGATTACACTTGTTATAGTCTTCAGTTTTGATCACATTATAGCTTTGAAAAGGGTACAGAGATTTACCAGGATGCTGCCTGGACTTGAGGGCATGTCTTATGATGACTGGTTAAGTGAGCTAGGAATTTTTTCTTTGGTGCAAAGGAGGGCAAGAGATGCTTTGTTACAGGTGTAAAGAAAATAAGAGCTATAGATAGGCAGATCATTTCCCAGCTAATGGCTAATACAAGGTGGTAAAATTTTAAGGTAATTGGGGGAGAAAAAACTATATTAGTTAAGTTCTTCAGAGTGATGGGTGTGTGGAACAGGGGTGATGGTAGAGGCATTTAAGAAACTTAGGTACATGGATTTTAGAAGATTGGAGGCTATGGGGGAGGAAAGGATTAGATTGATCTTCGAATAGGTAAAGGTTAGCATTTTGATTTCCCTCATGGCTGCTGCATGACCCACCAAGTTTCTCCAGTGATGTGCTGCTCCAGATTCCAGCATCTGCCGTCTCTTGCGACTCCAATTGTGATTTTTTTTTTTATTATTATATAAACATACCTTGACTATGTTGTCCCATAATTGATCTTTCATTTGTTCAAATGTGAGATACACCTTTACTAATAATGCCTAACTTGTACTGGCTAAATTAGATTGTAAATTGGGTCACAATATAGAGACTCAGTCTGCAACTTTGGATATTGCATTAATCAGTTGCCATATCTGTGGATGCCCTACTCCAATCTTCCATGAAATGAAAATGTTTTCTACTTTGCATACTAGTGCTATTTTGCAACAGAAAATGTTTAAGAAATACAAAGAAAAATACAAGGTATGCTAATCTTTAATGAACATTTGACCAATTCAATTACAAATGAGTAATTTTCTATAATAGTTAGATTTAAATGGAAGACTTTGTAAAACAACTGCTCATTTGATTGCCCCACTCTTTGGTACCTTACTGTGGTCTTAACTGGATTCTAGTTGCTTACCATGTGGCTAAATGAGAATCCAGTGCTTTATGCATACATGTGTTAAATTCAAAAAGCTCAGTTCACAGTATTAAATAGCATTATACCTTGTTTAAAAACATGCAGTAATATAAACACTATACAAAACAAATGACAATGGTTCAAATAAAAAGTGAAATTATAAAGAAAAAAAACAGCATTTAGCCAGTCAAGTTGGACTCTCTTGCAACACATACTGATGTTAAAAAGACTCAAGTTAAAGCTGTGACTTCCATTGAACAGGTTTCACATTAAACAATTTGAATAAACAGGTCTACAGTAGCACAGTAACAACCATAACACTTTGCTGAAGATAGGTGGTACTCAGCACATTTACAAGATAGCATATTTGAATACAGCCATGATGGCAGCACTAATAAGACCAGAGATGGGTACTGTAACAAACCACGCCATGAAGATGTTTCGAAAGAGGCGCCAGTCAACAGCTTTTTTTGCACGCATCCACCCAACAGCTACAACTGAACCAACCTGCAGAAACAAATACAATACATAGTGAAGTGGCAATTCACAGGTTAATAGGAAGCATGCTTTAGCCAATTTTATCATGAATATGTTTGACAATGTCTTAACATGCATGGATGGGAGGAGAAATGAAAAAGCCAACTGCAAGTCTCAAGCCCATAGTCATTGAAACTGGCCTGCCATGAACATAGCAATTCAATATTAATCAAGAACATTGTATTTTTTTTTTGCACTGAACCCTTGTTGATTAAATTGTCACAATTGGAAGACCCAAGTAGCAGAACTCACCTTGCAATGTGTTGTGCTAACAGGAAGACCATTATTTGAAGCAAGAACTACAGTGAGAGCAGAGGCCAATTCAATACTGAAGCCACTATAAAAGAAAAAGTAAATAACATTAGTCCACTTCATTGGCTAGTATGCTGGAAGAGAATTTCTAGCCAGTTCACAAATCACATTAAATCAAAACACAAATCTAATAATATTATAATTACCTAATCCCAGTGCAGTTCACTTCCTGTTTAGTGAGTCCTGCAAACAAAGCTATACAAATGCAAGATCCTGTCCCAAATGACTCCACTGGTGTTGGTGAAATCTCAAATGATGATGAGATAGATTGACTGGTGGAGATGCAGGTGACCTCGACCTCACAAGCAAGGCCAAGGAACTGATTATAGACTTCAGGAAGTGAAAGTCATGAAAATATACATCATTCCTCATTGAGGGCTCAGTGCTAGAAAGGGCAAGCAGCCTGAAGTTCCTGGGTGTCACCATCTCACAGAATCCATCCTGGGCTCACAGATGCAATCATACCAGAAATCTGTAAATTTCTACAGATGTATGGTGGAAAGTGTACCGACTCATTCCATCATAGCCTGGTATTGTGGCTTCCACAAGATTACAACATGCTGCATAGCATTGTATATTGTCAGCCAGCCAAAGGGAATCTTCAACAGGAAGTGTTTCACGGCTGCATCCATCATCAAGGACCCTAACCATCTGGGACACTCCCGCACTGAGGAATAGGAGCCTGAAGACCCAAAGTACAGTTTCATTAGGAACAGGTTCTTGCCTTCTGCCATCAGATTCTGAAGGGTACACGTACACTGACTTGCAATTTATAATTTCTTTGCACTGTGCTGCAAATCAGCAAATTTTACATTGTCAGTAATAAGCCCTCTGCAGATGCTGCCTGACCAGATGAGTTCCTCCAATAAAACAGACATTTTATTCAAAAGTTTTGTGTTTCAGTCCTTTCAATGAAATAAATACAAGGATTTGAACATTGATTTGTTCAAGAGAATGTATCTGCTGTACAACATGCTTCTAGATTATCTGGACAACAGGGATTGGCCTTTCTGAATTCTTAGAACTTTGTGTATTTTTATTCATGCTACTGTTGCTGTGGAATAAAGACTGTGGGAGGTCTTTGGAGGAAGAATGAAAAAGCTTGCGACTATTTTATCTGGTGAAATTATCCAATAACACCCATTCAGAACAGAGTGTCTCCATATTACAAGGAGCCAAAATTCATAATTTCAAAGATTAAAAATACTTTGCTTACCCAGATAGTTTTAAGCCATTAAACTAACTTTTAAATACCAATATTTCTTTCAGCCTTTCACTTAAATAGATCCTGCAGATTCTAGCTAATCTAATTATCAAACAACCTTACAACTCATTTACATGCAGAATCTTCAACATAAAAATACTCCTAAAAATCCCCTAAAAGGACTTACCTTGAGGGAGTAATTGGTGTCAGATCCTTGCCCATTGTCTGAATAACTCTACGACCCCAGACCCACAGGCCAAGACAGATGCCCACACCTCCATATAGCAGAAGCCAGATTGGAGTATCAGTTTTTGAATCAACATCTTCTGTTGAGTACACAACCCATAAAGCAACCAGAGGACCAATTGCATTACTAAAAACAAAAACAAAAAGTTAGCATTGTGGAATAAAAACAAACCGACTAATCTCAAGCATTTAGTTTTGATGCAAACAAATATCTGCCCATGAAGCTACTGAACAGAATACTTGTCAATATTATTTCTAAACTGGGTGCAATCTTTCTGTATTCATATTTTAAATATTAATCCAATCTGTTGTGCTACAGTACATGTCTATAAACTGAAGTTTAAATTTTAAATATTGTATTTCTTTATTGTGGATAAGAACTTTGTTATTTTTCCTCAACATCTTGGCCCTTTCCAGTCCTATAGCTCAATGTTAATTCTCACCATTAACTAGATTTCAGATAAGGTTGTAAGAGTTTATTGGACACACCCATGTGTACTGTATGATGACCTACATAAAATTAGTTTAAAAACAAATCTTGTGCAAGTTCACATTTCTCTCTCACTATCAGGAAACTAATTTATACAGAAATAATGGAAAACCCAATATTGTTTAGGAGTTTCCTGATCAAATTGAGAGATGTGTATATCCCTTGTCAGGAATTAAAAGCAAATTTACTCACCTAACATCATTGCCACCATGAGCAAATGAGCCAAAGCAGGCTGTTAGGATCTGCAGGAACTGGAAAAGTAATGAAACTTCGGGCTTCTCCTGCTCTCGCCATTCATCCATTGACCCATCACTGCACTTGCGCTCTGTTTTTTCAATTTCAAGCGTCACACTTCTATCCTCGGACGTTGTATTTGAGTCAGCCATAGCATTACAGTAACTACTGTAACTGTCCTGTCGGATCCGTTTCTTTGATTCCAAGCCAGGTGTCAACTTTTCCATTTCCTCTGCCTTTACTTCTTCTTTGGGCTTGAAAGAAGCCAGAGGCATGCCACAAATTGCCATAGTGTAACAGGTATAGCTGTTGTTGCGACGTAGTGGCCTGCTTCCTGGTTCACCTGAGTCCCCAGCACAGTCTATCATTTTAGCCAAATGCAACTTGTGAAGAAGTTCTTTGTACAATCCCGAATCCTTGTGTACAGTGTGATAGTGACCTGTGTAGCTGTTGGTACTGGTCTGATTATTGATAACCTGGTTGAACTGCACATGACTGCTTCCAAACTGTACAGTTCCTAAAGGGATAATAAACAGAAACAAAGGCATGAAGCACAGCTGGTTGCACAACTATTATGATTCACTACTTCCTGCTCCTAAACTCACAAGAGTCATTAACATCTTCTGAGCCTGCTTCTTGCGAGGTTTTTACTCTTCCTGATTTGGGACTTGTGTCTTAACCACTACAGTTAAAATTATCATTGCATTACTCAACCCAGCTCCAGACTCTGATCTAGTTTATACCACCTTTCACACATCTAGACATCTCCTTCCAGTATTCTGAGGGAATCTGTCCAACTCCCTATCTCAATAGCTCACTCAGACCTTCATCTGCAGATTTCTCAGGAAGTCCTGCAGTGATTAAAATTTGATTACTGTGTTCAGAACATCCTCTTGTTTACACTGAACAAATTAATTTACTTTACAGAAGTAAATTCAGTCTTCAAAGATGACCAGAGCTTACAGATGCTTTTACTTAATATTCCATTGCAATCTAATCTGTTTTTAGGTCAGTAACTGTTCTAATTAAAGCAAAAACAATGAATTGCATTTCATCTTCTAATTACAACCCTCATGGTCATTAAATGCTTGCTTTTAATATCAGAAATGACCAGTTCTGATGAAATACCTTTTCAATCTAAATGTTCACTGGTATCCTTCCCTTCTCTAGTCCTCCGAACAATAAGACTTCACCACTCTCTCAACCAGCTGTACTACTATTTATACTGGTAATTGAGACCAAGGGCTAATTCTATTTGTTCTCACCAGCCCTTTCATGCAACTTAAAGCTACGTCCACACTAGACTGGATAATTTTGAAAACGCCGGTTTCGCGTAAAAACGATAGGCGTCAACACCAGGCGTTTTTGAAAATACCTCCGTCCACATTAAAACAGGTATTTGGACGAATCTCCTCCTACTGGGCATGCGCAGGACACATCTACACAAAACACACAAAGAGGAAACAGTATACTTAGTACGTGTTTGTACAGTTAAAGACTAGAGAAACTTAAAAGGAAATTACCAAACGACAGACAGCTGTTGGCTCTCATGCAGGAGGACTTAAAACTAAAAAACAGAAAAAACAAATACTGGAGCGTATGGAGGCAACCGACAGGGAGTTCATGGACAGTACGACCCAGCTGACGACGAACATTGAAAAACTGACTAACACTGTTGTAGAGGGATTTGCAATTATGAGGAATATGATGGCTCCCCCCTCCAGTACCTTTCACCGCCACAATACCAGCCTCATAGCCACTACAATAGCTACACACATGGACACACAGACCCCCGAGTGGCCCCACCAACATCTTCCCCACTCCTACAGCCATACAGCGATGAAAGGGACGACGAATGTTTTTAAAACCTCCGGTTACTTTGTACACACAATGCTGAACCAGCGTTTTCAGATTTAAACACCCTGGAGAGCATTTTAGAAAACCTGTTTTCAGGGGAGGAAAATGCCATTTCAGTGTGGACAGAGGATCAAAACGAAGAGAAAAAGCTTCGGTTACAGATTTATCCGGTCTAGTGTGGACGTAGCTTAAGTTTCAATCAACTATGAAAACCCAAGTTATTAGTCCATGGCTGCTTAACTTGGACATTTCCAGCATATCCTGCTTCTATTTCAGATTGATCCCAAATGCAGATGCTGACAATTGTTCACAGCATCAGGTGAGCCTACTCTGATTAGAAGCTTAAAAGGAATGAAGTATGCTGCCATGCAAATTTTTCTTTGTTAAATACTGGATAAATTTCTCTAGCTTCAAAATATAACAACAAGTTTTTGAATAGCTCCTTACCAAAATAAAAACAGCAATTGACTGGAGGCCATTTTAAAATAAAAAAGGAAAGACCACTAAATCTCCTCAGGAAGAAAATTAGCAGCCTTGTTGAAAATACTATTTTGAATTGTTGCTTAAAATCACAAGTTTAAAATCTTGAACAAAGAAATAAATTACATTTCTAACTTTTAAAAAAAACTATACCTTTCAAGGTCATCCTATTACAAGAACTTAATTTGATTTCTTTGTATTTAAACAATTTGAAATTCAGGGTTAGCCTGTACACTAACTTTGCAACTTCATAAAACTTGGCAGGGAGTTGACCATGTATAGCAAAAAATGTCAACAATTACCATATAGTTTCACTTGGGAAAGCAACAGTTTCTAAAGGAACAAGTAATTGAGACTAAATATTTACTGAATTGTTGGTGTTGACTCCAATGCAACAGCTGAAGTATTAGTAAGGAGTTCCAGGCAAGAAATGCGAATGAAAATTGTTGAAATATACAAACTGGAATATGCTATATCTCTCACCGTTCATCACACGATCAATATTGGTTTCCTTTATCTCTCCATTAGAAACACTATCCTTTCCTACATCCTCTGCTGAGTCCCCTATGAAAGCAATTCTTCCACTCTGCTTCATAGGCAAAACAGCAGAAACAGTGTCAGTCACAGGAGTCTTGATTTCAGATGCTGTGTCAGTCAAAGGAACTTTCAAATGCGGCTCTTCCAGGTCTTCTTTGGATACTGAATAGTAATCTTCACTCTTCTTGTCTAGCATATTATCTAAATTGGAGACTTTTCTCTCTCCTGTTGAGCACAAAAACCAAAATGAGTAACCTTTACCTTTGGAACAGAAAAAAAAACACAATTAAAGTCAAAGTTCATCCATTCAAGATTTCATTAAAATGAAATTCAGTTAATGAAAAGATTGTGGATCAATCTCTACCACACCCCTAACTTCAAAAGCAGTCTTCTTGCATATAGAATTCAACATCAATAAGTTATCAATACACAGCAAGTTAAAATAGCAAGGTGGTGAAAAGCTTGCAAAATTTGCATTGTTTTTTCAAAAAGCTGGCTTGAATATAATTGCATTATGACTTCCGCAAATAGACATCCCAGGCAATACCCCATTGACTTAAGAATCCTTTATAGTCAATTTACTGTATCTAGCTTTGTTTCTATCCATAGTAAACAAGTCAATCCAGAGAGCAAATATTAACTATTTACTGCAGTGTTTACTCCTTATGCCACACAAGTTCTTTCAGCCTAACTAATGTTCGGTAGAACAAATAAGCAAAATAATTGCATACAAAACAGCTACCATTAATTACCCAAGAATCCCACTTAAATGCAAAATCAATAATTGAGTGGTACAGTTATCCAGAGTTGGTTCTTACTGAAAAGTATACTTACACATTCTAGCATAATTAGGTACCTGAAACAGAATCAAAGACTAGCTTTATAAAGCTGCCGGAGGGTTCTTAACCTGTAATGTTTCTTTCCACAGATACTTCCTGATAATTGAGTGAAGTGTTTTCTGTTTTATTCCAGCTTTATAAAGTCATTTCCCAGCTTCCTGGAGCCAGGGTGGACATTGGAAGCGAGAGCAAGTAGATTCTAGCCCACCTTAGCCTGGTGACACTGTTTCTCTAAATAAATGTTAGCCACAACAAATATGCACTTCATACGAAGGGAAAGAAAAGATGTTACATATTGTTGGACATTGCTTTTCAGTAAATTCAGAGCCGTTAACTCATACCCTCACCCTACACTTCCAATGCACTCACCTGAAAGCCCAATGTGGCATTTCGACCACTGAAGTCTCTAAATTTCACTTACTTTCGATTTTTCTCTTCATTGTGGGACAGACGATGAACCAGACGATGAATGCACAGATCACAGCACTTCCCAATGTAATCAAAATTGTACCCCAGAGTGGAATCCGGTCAAATCCCAGTACTAGGATTAAAAAAATTACTTTAGAATCACAAAAAACTGCCCTCAACACATCATTTCCACCCTTCCCAAATAAAACTGAACAATTAGATCATTTACCAATGATAAACTTGAGTCCAATAGAAAGAAATAGTGTAACTCAAGACTCTGGGGAAAACAGTTGTAAAAGTACATTGCCATCCAGCTCTGACATTACTGAAAAATGTGGTTCACAAATTGGTCTTTTAGAATGGCAAAAAAGAAATTCCAGGTTTTATCCGCAGTTTGAATTTCAAGGGTATACACTATTCAGACAAATGTAGAAAGACTACTTTAAAAACTCAGTTGTAGCAGTGACTTAGAATGCACACTGACACAACTTGACACCATTTTCATCATGGAAATCATCTTAACCCACTGCTGCCAGGTAGTGTCCTAGGTTCATTAATGATAACGCAGCATAACTAGGTGTTTTTTTTTTAAAAAAAACACACCAGGTAGTGACAATCCGAATGCTTGATCTATGAAGCACAATTTTAATTATCATTCAACCATACTTGAATATAGCCAAGACAAAACAGAGTTCCTCTGATGCCAAGAAGCAAAACATTACCAAAAGCATATTGTGCTTTGTACAGTTGGTAATGTGTTTTGCACCTTGGCCCCAAGGGAAAGCAGTTTCATTTGGCCCCTATCCTCTGGTTTGAAGACTAATGCGGTCAAACATTTTTCAATGCAAAGGCACACTTTCAAAATGAGAGGCTGATTTGCTTGAAGCAGGGGTGATTAAGGGATAGGTGGTAGAGGAATCTGAATGAGGTATACAAAATGAGGGGCATCAATAAGATAAACAGCAACAGACATTTACAATTGACAGAGATATCCAAATCCAGAATGCACAAGGGCTGGTTCAGAAGTCAAAGGAAGATTTTTCAACAATAGTTGGGTTCTAGAATGCACTGCTCAGGGAGACTCAGCATTTAAATCTCTAGATCAGGGGTTCCAACCTGGGGCTTACAGATCCCTTGCTTAATGGTATTGGTCCATGGAATGGAAAAGGTTGGGAACCACTGCTCTAGACAAACATGAATCACAAAGGCATGCAAATTCATGGTCCAGGAGCTGGTAAATGAATTAGTATAGCTGGGAGAATGGTAATGGATCTAGTTGAATGATCCATTCTGTTCTGTAAGATTTTAATGAAGTGTTAAGTGTTTCTTTACAAAAATGCTGAAGGCCAAAAGAAATAAATTGCTCTACTTAGGTTCCAACGTAGTCAGTACTTACAAGGTGCTCCCGTATATATAATAGAGAAAAGATTAATTGCAATTGTGCAGGCATAGAAGACCGGCAGAGCTCGGAGTCCATTTGGCACAGGGTCAGCCTGAAACACATAAGTACCGAATTCAATAAAATGCTTTCTTCCCTTCCCATTTGTAATCTAATCTTCAATGTTCAGAAATCTGACCAGGACGTACATTTCATAAGTTAATTGCTATTGTTACAAACCTGTAAATCCCTGACATAGCAAAATACCCTGGGTGTGACACCAATCCCAAAAGAACAAATGGGAGATAAGCTTCAATTTTCTTAAAGGGGACAGAAAAATCCAAAGAGGAATTCAGGATAAACAGCTACCAATATCAAATTGAGGATACAGTAAAGTCTAGAATGAGTACAGCAAAAAGTAGGAATGGAGGCAGCTACAGAAAAAAAAACCAAATACACAGATTCAGATTATTAGGTTTCAGCCTCTCTCAAATCGAAACTAAACATTATCGGTGATTAACACTAGCTTAAAAAGGTATACTGATAATCCTTGCAGTGATCAAACTTTGTCATTATAGTCTGTATCCAACCATCCAAAAAAAAAAAAAATAAGTTTGTGAAAGACCGGAATGGATTACTTGTGTGGATTGCTATAGTGGGCGAGAAGCAACTTGCTGGTGCAAATCTTTGTATGGGAAGATTGAAATATTAGATTGACTTGGAAAATATAAGAACAAATTCAGGTGGATATTTCTTCTAACATAACCTTGGTATGCAGAAGCCATAATTTTCAAATTTATTCAAAATCAACAATTTAGAGTTCTGGAATTCAACAAATCCCACTGCAGAGGTTACCAAACTGTTTTGATACCACCTCCCAAAACCCATTTCAACCACTTTGGGGGGAAAAAAAATACAGTCAAAAGGCACATTGAAGCATCACCTCGGAGTTATATTCTTGGCATCCTGATATTCCTTCAGCGGAACAACCTCTAAACTCCATCAGCACCAACAGGGCAGCAATTCACCAGCAGCAAGCACAACTAAAAATTACCAAGTACAGCTTTTGCCAACTCAATGAATTAACAATTTACCTTGCGTAAAATAAAGCAGCGGACCAAGTAAAAGACAGCAGCAGACATGATTCCAGACAGCAGAGGTGAGATGAACCAAGAAGCAACTGTGCAAATTGAAAAAATATAATGTTAGCAGAGGTAAATAACACTGTTCCTGAAACTGCAATGAGCTAACTTTGGTTCAGATTTGTGCTGCCCACCACCCGCCTCAACTGCTGTAGTGAGCTGGTTAAGTGTCAGATTATGTATTTAAAATTACTGGCTGCACACTTGGACCTGTTATATTTACATACCAGTGAAAGAATCAAAAGAAAATGTCCACAATTCTAAACGATCCTACAAATCATTGATTTATGTCTACAAGGAATAAGAAATTACAGGAAAGAAACAAGCCTAAAGATAATTTTAAACTATTCAGAGTCAACCATGATGATTAACGAAATTCTTCCAGCAAAATTTATGATTTGTAAGAAAAATTTGGTTATCATTTGCCTAGGAAAGTAAATGCATCAAATATTATCTAGCAACCAACTTAATGCACAAAGAGTCTGTCCTGCAACTGTTGCCTGTACTCTCCAGACTACCACCATGGAAACATTGCGGCCTTACACATTTAACTATTCTGAGCCCAAATTACAACTCACCAATCTTCAGCAGCTCTAGCCACTTCACACCATAAGCACCTGTAGCCACCAAACAAAAACCAATGGTTGCACCCACAATGCAGTGGGTACCAGATATAGGGAGCTTCAAAAATGAAGCTAATAACTGCCAGACAGCAGAACCTGTAGAAGACAGAACATTTCATCTCAAAGTGTTTGTGAGACATTAAAAGATTACTTTTCAATTATTAACAATGATGTTCTAAGAAAATCAACTTAAACTTCCTGGCACAAACTTAGGGAGAATGCATCACTGGTTACTTACCAAACATGGCACTGACCGACCCAGCCATAAGCACTTGTTGACTCGAGTTGAACATGTCCACATCAATTATTCCTTTGCGAATGGTTTCACTGACTTTGGCACCCAGCAGTACAGAACCCAGCGTTTCGAAGATTGTTGCCAGGATGCAAGCTCTTCTGAGTGTCAGCACTCCGGAACCAACAGCAGTCCCAAACGAATTGGCAACATCATTTGCTCCCACAGAGAATGCCAAAATAAATGCAATGATGAAACCCACCACAACCATCCATACATATTCCTCCAACGCCATGGTCACTCGAGTTATAATGCTTTAGAGGTATGGATTTAAAAAAAATACTATTGACTTAAATATACAAAATGAGGTAACAAAATATATTGATATGTAATAAATAATGGATTAAATAGAATGAAGAGTAATGTGCACCACACAAGTACTGTGCAGTAGTATTCGCTATCCTCTGTGTTTGATAGTCTGTCTTTGACTGTCTTTACAAAAGTCAGCAGTTACAGGAATTGTATTGAAATCCATTGTGGACACGACAATAGATTTGGATTGTTCTTCATCCTATGGGAAAATAGAGGATACATTGTAAGCATGTTGTAATATTCCTGTATTCACAATTGACAAATTTCCATATGCAATGCTCAGTTTGTGAATAAATTCTTTCAATCATTTTCGTATTGCAAGATCAATTTTGGATACTGCACTGTTAACCAAAGATTAGAAATGACGTCTGATTGATATTTTATTTAGTACACAAGCCAAGTAATCTCCAATACAGTATAGATTCAAAACCAAAATCACGAATAACAAATTCAGATTAAATTCATTCTAACCAAGGTACTTTGTCAGTGGCATCAAGTGCCATTAAAATTCTTTCAAAGATTTTAACTTAAGTCACATTAAAGCTTCAGAAGCAGAAAGCAAGCTATTTAACTTAAGCCGTATTTAAAATTCGAATTCTGAGTTTACAATCCCTGTAAACGGACAGTATAATCAACTTATTTTGATTGTTAGTCGTCCCAATTTTGGGGCCCCTCTGCTGTCCGCAATTCACCCAAGCTTTTGAATGTTCCCAACAATCTGGCTCAACAAGTCATTTCCTAAAATATTAAAATACTTTTCATATTTATAATAGGAAACAAAAGGCAATGAAATTGAGATAATCAAAAATGCATTTCTGGAATGCAACAACGTTGAACCAAAGCACCAATGAATACAGTATCGGTTAGAGATTGAAGTATTTTTCTGCATAATCCTTAACTTTTGCCATTATTTCGATTGCAACTTAAATCAAACATGCAAATGTTAAAATGCTTTGCTCATCCAGCCATATCTCAAATGGTGGAAACTACCAGGAACATTTAAATCGAGTAAGCCTATCGATTATCTATCAAGAATAACAATACCGATGTAACAACCTTATCAAAATTGTATCATTTCTTAATACACGCATTACTAAATGACAATAAGAGGACTGCGTGTTCTTAATCTAAAAAAAAGACAAATCAGTTACAATACCAGCCTTTATCAGTGTAATAATATTCGGAAGCACAGTCAGTTGGAACAATTTCAAAACGCTGTTCTTTTCGCGCCTCCCTAATATTTGAAAACAGCAATCAGGAAACGGGTTCCCGCCAACAAAGCGCCGGCCCCAACCAGGCGGGCTGCGGGGTCCGGCCGGTGCCGGCAAAATGCCGCCGCTCTCCCCCCCCCCCCAAAAAAAACCAAGGGTCCCCTCCTCTCCCTCTCTCACACCCTCCAAATCAAGGGCACCCCCTCTCTCACACCTCCCCCCAAAAAAATATCAAGGGCACCTACCTCCCACTCAAGGGCACCCCATTTTTGTCTGAAAACCCCTGCCCCGGACAGCACCGGCTCTCCGCACCCCCCCGCCCCCGCCCCGGCCGCTCCGTGAGCTCCCCCTGGCGCTGCGACCCGGCCCGGCCCGGCCCGCCGGCTGAATGAATGAATCAGGCCGCGCCGCCGGATTGTTCCGGAACACGTCGGACTCCGGAGTCGGCGTTAGCCCAGCGGAAAAGACCCGGGGCCCCCTTTCCTCCCTCAGGTGCGGCAGCAGGGAGGAGGGGATGTTGGCCTTCGGAAGTAAGGCCGCCCGGTGCGACTCACCAATTAATAGTGCGACTCCGACGGATCGAGGTTAGAGCGAGTGCGGCTCGGGCAGATGGCGAGGGCCGGCCGGTAGGCCACGCTCCAGGCTTGAAGCCGCGGACTCCTCGGCAGGTTGGGCGCTCGCACGCAAGACCCCTATCAGCGGAATGCCCCCGCGCTCTTTGGCTTTCCCCCCCGCCCTGGTCTGCGTCGCTCAGTGGAAATCGCAGCTTCCCACCGCTAGCAGTCCACCATCCACCGCATAGCTCCGCCTCGCCGGCTCTTATAGGGGCGACGCACGATCGCCGGCCCAGCCCCGCTGGGCGGGGCGGCTCCGTTCTGCAGGCGGGTCGAACTCGAAGCTCTCAATTCCTTTGCCACTGAGCCACACTGACAAGCAACCTGACACATCCTTGGGGACGTGGGGAGAAACTGTTCGGTGAGAGCAGGCAAACTCCTGGCCGACAACGGGACTGGGTCCTTGGAACTGCTGTGCTTGAAGCGATGGGCCGAACGGTCATTATGGCCAAGTCAGGTCTCTAGCACTGGTAAAGAACTTGCTGCTAGAGCACTCAGTGACAGGGATCTGCGCTTGGGCAACCACTACAGTATTCGCAATCTGTAAACCGGACAAGTTTGCTTTCATCCAGAGTGGAAAATACTTGTCTCAAGTCACGTAAGCAGTGGTGCATGTTCCACCCTGGATTAAAGCAACAGCAACAAATCTCAAAAAATTAAACAGCAAAAAAGTCATCCACTTAATTGGTACCCCCTTCACCATGGTGCTCACTGAATGCCATTTATAAATTACTCTGCAGTTACTCACCCAAGTTACTCTAATAGCACTTCTCAAGCCACTAAGAAGGTCAAGGGCAGCAGGTGCATGGAAACATCACTACCTTCAAGTTCCTCTGGAAATAGCACAACATTCGGCATGGAAATATATCACTAGGCTTTTGTTGTCACTTGGTGTAAGTTCTGGAACTCTGTCACCAACTGGACTGGAAGTACTCCCACCAGAACTACTATTCAGGAAGGCAGCTTATTGCCACCTTCTCAAATGCAGTAGGGTTGGTCAATAAATGCCTTGACAATGACACCAGATCCCAGAAAGGATTAAATCTCTCTCCCTCCTGCTCCCCCACCCCCACTTCCCCTTCCCCTCCTGTCTCTCTCCCTCTCTTACTTCCCCTCTCTCTCTTCCTCCCTCTCTCTTCCCCTTCTCCCACTTCCCCTTCTCTCTCTTCCCCTTCTCTCTCTTCCCCTTCTCTCTCTTCCCCCCTCTCTCTTCCCCCCTCTCTCTCTTCCCCCTCTCTCTCTTCCCCTCTCTCTCTCTCTTCCCCCCTGTCTCTCTTCCCCCTCTCTCTCTCTTCCCCCTCTCTCTCTTCCCCTCTCTCTCTTCCCCCCTCTCTCTCTTCCCCCCTCTCTCTCTTCCCCCCTCTCTCTCTCTCTTCCCCTCTCTCTCTCTCTTCCCCCTGTCTCTCTTCCCCCTCTCTCTCTCTTCCCCCTCTCTCTCTTCCCCCTCTCTCTTTCTCTTCCTCTCCCCCTCTCTTTCCCTCTCTTTCCCTCTCTTTTTCTCTCTTCTGATACATACATACACTTGTGTGTATGTATAGAGCATTGTTGAGATCGCATTTTGAGTATTGTTACAGTTTTGGGGGAAATTTAGCAGTTAAATGGAGAGTACGGTGAAGAATCACCAGGTTGTTTCCATGGACGATGGGCCTGTCAAGTGAGAAACGAATAAATGAGTAAGATCTCCAATCTCTGGAGTTTAGAGACTAGAAATAGAAAATTCTTAGTGGATACAGGAAAATAAACACAGAAAGGATGCTTTCCCTGTCTGGGGAATCCAAATCTTGGGGGTGACAGACTCAGATTAATTTAGTTTACTGTCAATAGACATTAAGGGGTAGGCCTTTCTCACAGAAATGGGGAGAGATTTCTTCACTCATTAAATTGTTAATGTTTTTAGGTTTCTATGTTAGAGAGCTATGTTGTCCCTGAGATTATATTCAAAACAGATTAATAGATTTCTGAATGTTAAAGGATGTGGGGATAGGGCATGAAAATGATATTTGAGATAGAAGGTCAGATCTGATCTTGTTCAGTGTTGGAGCAGGCCTGAACAGCTGATTAAACTACTTTTGCTCCTATTTCTTATGTTCTTATATTCTAATGTTGTTGGGGCCACACTCAACCTTTTTCATAATTTTACAAAACTTTACAAGGTCACTCCTGGGCCTCGTTAGAGAAAGCAATCCCAACCTATCCAATCTCTCCTCATAACCCAAGCCTTCCAGTCAAAGCAACATCCCTGTGAGTTTTTTTCATACCTGCTCTGCACTATTTTGAAATAGAGACAGGAAGGAAAAGGTGGTGGGTAGTTCTGCTATAAAAGTAGTCTAAGACATAAATGCAGGAGATTGTGCAAATGCTGGAAACCTTAGCAACAACCACAGAATGCTGGAGGAACTCAGCAGGTCAGGCAGGAGGGGAATAAACAGTTGATGTTTTGGGCTGAGATCCTTTACCAGGACAAGACAGTCTGGGCCTTAGAAGATGTAGTTTTCATTTTGGTGGAGGTAAACAAAATACAATGAGAGAAAAGACTGTAGTCAGAGTAATGTACTGTGGCAAATAAGGGCAATTTAAGAAATGCCAATGTCGTTTATAAAGAGAATTATATTAATAATGGTCGATTTTAACCTTCATGTAGGTTGGGTTAAGGAAACTGGAAATGGTAGCCATGAGAAGGAATGGTCTGGGATAGTTTCCAAGATCAATGTTTTATGGAGCCAAACAGGCATAAGGTAGTTTAGATTTGGTAATTTATAATGAGTCAGGCTTAATAAATGATCTCAGAGTAGAAGAACCCTTCAGGAAGTAGCGATCGCAGCATGATAGAATTTAGCAATCCGCTTGAGAGTTCAAAACTTGGGTTTAAAATAGCAATGTAAATCCTAAGTAAGGGATATTCCAAAGGAGTTTGGATAGCGTTGGCTAAAGTAGACAGAGTAAGCAGGTTAGCAGCTCGGGCAATAGACAAATAATGGCAGATGTTTAAGAAGCCAATTTGTGACAGCCATCCAGATGATGTCTCACTGAGGAGGAAGGATTTCAGGGGGGGGGGGGTTGTGAATCACCCACAACTGACCAAGGAAGTTTAGGATGGCATTAAGTTAAAAGAGAAAAACATATCTAGTAGCAAAAATTAGTGGCAGCCCCAAAGTTTGGTATGAAGTAGGAAAACAAAGAATGAGGAACTTAACTATGAACACAAAGTAATAAGAAATATAGAAAAAGAGTTTGTCTGATTGCACATATAAAAAGAGAGGGGTCAAAGTGAATACTTGTCCGGATAAATAGTTATTGGGAATTCCTCTGCTCTCTAAGAAATAGCAGAGGAATTAGATATTTTGCATCAGACAATACGATGGAAAATGTTACAAACATTGGAGGAAGAGTTAACTAGAGCTGGATTGGAATATAACAATAGGATTGACCCAAATATTATAAAAGAAAGTGGTGTATACAGCCCAGTTCATCAAAGGCTCTCTATGGAACATATTTACATGGAGCACTGCCATGAGAAAGCAGCATTTATCATTCAGGACCCATGCTCTTTTTTCTCTACTACCATCGGGCAGGAGATACAGGAGCTTTGGGTCCCATACCACCCGGTTCAAGAAAAGTGGTTACCCTACATCCTTCTGGTTCCTGAACTGGTGTGGGTAACTTCACTCACCTCAACTCCATAACCGACAGACTTGCTTTCAAGGACTCTAAGATTCATGTTCTCAGTATTATTTGCTATTTATTTGTGCAATTTGTCTTCTTTTTTTGCACATTGGTTGTTTGTCAGTCTTTGTTTATGTATAGTTTTGCATAAATTCTATTGTGTTTCTTTGTTTTTGGTATTTCCTATAGATGCCTGCAAAAAAATGAATCTCAAGTTAGTATATGGTAACACACTGCATGCATACTTTGGTATTATATTTGTCAAGCTGACTAGTCAGTGGGATAGCTCTTCCCAATTTCGACTTCCCAGTGATTGTGAGGAGGACTTAACACGTTGATTGTGCTGGGAGAAATTTTGCTGTGTCTAAATCCAAGGTCATTTTATCTTTTCTCAGTTTTAATGTAATAGTTGATATAACTGATTGGCTTATGGCCATTTCAGCAGGGTAGTTAAGTAACTGTAAATTCAGGAATGGCATCTTCCCGAAAGTGGGAGCAATGCTAATAGGCAGCAATGGAGCACATAGGTAAGGGCAGATTTGGAAAAGCAGCAATGAAGTCGTATATCTTGTTAGCAGAGATAGAACAGACAGTGCATAAGCAACCTTTGTTTAACAATAATGTAAACATGCAATGTCGAATGATGCACTACCCAGGAACAGTGTTGCGAGTATCCAATGTAGGACCAGTATTGAGCAGTTTTAGAGCAGAGTTAGTATCTAATGTATATGTAGCACTATAATCTTGCAGACAACATTTGTATCTAAATGTATCACTGAGTTATTATGCTGTTTTTAGTTTTAGCTTTACCATTGGGATTACCAGCAGCTGTAGTTGCTATTGGGGAATTATGAGGGATTATTCAAATCCTGCATTTTGTTATTTTATTGCCGAGCCTATTACCAGGAAATGTCTTCCTCTTTAAACATGAAAATTGCTATAAATGCTACTATTCAATTGACTTTGCAAATTCAGAATTCCGTTTACATTTTCAATATCTTCATTTTTACTTTTTTCTCTTTTGGTTTAGTTTCGGTTTGGATGTGGCTTATAAACTGGCGCATTTCAACCTTTTCCTGGCAACTGCACAGCTTAAGAATCAATGAGGTCATGCACCACAGGTTATGTATATGTAGAAGACAAATCAGACTGGGTGGGGATAGCAGAGTTCCACCCTTGTCTTTGACATCAACTGAATGCCCTTAGTAAGAATGTTATTTGTATCCTATTTTTGTAATCCTTGTTTACATGAGAACTCCAGAATAACCACACATTAAATTCTAACCCTGAGCATGTTTTTAAATGCTACGTTTAACTAATTACTATAATTTCAAAAATGTGTTCTTAATCAATTTGTCTCTCCCCTTTTAGTTTCCATTCTCTCAGGGAGAAGATAGACTGACGAATTTCTCCTGGCTTTACCTCATTTTATGACTAGCTATTGAAAAATTTCACTCAAAGGACAATTTAAATGTAAAAACAAGCACATTTTGATGTATGTTGCTTTGAAAGTTAAATGTAGTTCCATAGTGTGAGTTGCAATCTATAGTCCCAGGTGATCATTTACATCTGCCCTTTGATGTCCACAGTGGTTACTGCTTTGTAATAAGAAAGTGCACAAAACAATGTTGATGGGGAGAGAGTAGAGACAATAATTAGAAATGGATGCCTAAATGTGGAGAGCAAGGGCAGATGAGGGGCAATCACCCCTGCAACTTAGCTGCCATGTGGAGCTCTCTGATACTCTTCCCAGTTAGAGAAATTTCATTTGGTGTTGCCCCTTTATGATCGACACTCGTCCAAAAATTGTATATATGGCCTTCATAGAACATAGAACAGTACAGCACAGTACAGGCCCTTCGGCCCACAATGTTGTGCCAACCCTCAAACCCTGCCTCCCATTTAAGCCCCTACCTTAGATTCCTCCATATACCTGTCTAGTAGTCTCTTAAACTTCACTAGTGTATCTGCCTCCACCACTGACTCAGGCAGTGCATTCCACGCACCAGCCACTCTCTGAGTGAAAAACCTTCCTCTAATATCCCCCTTGAACTTCCTACCCCTTACCTTAAAGCCATGTCCTCTTCCTGGGGAAGAGGTGCTGGCTATCCACTCTATCTATTCCTCTTATTATCTTGTACACCTCTATAATGTCTCCTCTCCAAAGAGTAAAGCCCTAGCTCATATTGAAAGCAAGTAGGGAAATATAGTGAAACACTGTTGTATATACAATGTAAAAATGGATATGAAAAAAGTAAATGATGGCTGGTAGGGAGCCAATAAAATTTCCATGTTTAGAAAGGACTATTAATGTTGGTGATAGGAAAGCGAATAAAATACGTACTCAAAGATGTCACGATTAATGAGAAGATAATAAGGAAACTCTTATGAATTTCAAAAATTGTTTTAACAATTTTATTGAATTCTTACTTAAAAATGGAGGCAATTCAAGCTTGTCATTCCTATTAGATTAACCCCAACATTCCCTTTCCTTTTTCCCCTCCCACATTCCCTATCTCACATGCCCATCAATTCCTGTTTGATTCCTTTGCTACTTTACCTATTAGTACGGATTGAAAATACGCGAAGAAACCAGAGGACCTGGGGAAATAAATCTATCAAAGGGAGAACTTGTAAACTTCACACAATTAACACCTGAGGTCAGGATTAAACTGGGTACCCAAAGGTGAGACAGCAGCACTCACAGGAGTCTTTTTTGAAAGATTAGCCACCAAAGCTGATTTAGGAAGTGAGATCTACTTAGATTGCCAAATGACTTTCAGGATGGTGCCACTAATCAGTGGTAGGATGTGTGGAATCTGGGGGCAAGCAGGAAATTTCTCAACCAAATGAGAAATTCTGTCACACAAGAATGCTTTGGATTGAGAATTGAAAGTGAAAGTTCAAAATTTGTAAATTGTACCAATTTGAAAATGATAGTTAAAACAGAGCAGAATTGTCAAAATTCTAAAAATTGATATTATTAAAAATTGAATGAGCGTGTAATTGGCAAAACAACAGGAATGGTGAAAAGTGTGATGCGATGTGTCTTGGTTGAAGAATAAGAAGGCGATCTACTGCAAACTATGTTTGAATAGAGAAGAGGAGCGGTGGGATCTGGTGGCAGAAATACACGGCGTATGAAAGCATCAGTGGAGACAAGTAGGGACTTTTTAGTCTGAAGAAGAAACTAAAAGTACTCAGGTTAATTTCTAGATGACTAAAGTTTCATATATTGAGAATATTGGAAACAATTCTGCTCTGTTACAGAGAAGACACGGAGACATTAGAGAAGATGCAGGAATGATGAGAAAAGGTTAACCAGATTTGGACTGATACAATAGAAGCTTTAAAGAATATTAAAATGTTTAATAAGGTAGACACAGAGAAGTTATTTCCACTTTTGCAGATGTAAGGCACTTATAAATACAATGACAATTCATGAGAATAGTCTTTACCTGGGCGCCGGTTAGAATGTAGAACAACACTACATGGAGTTGCCAAGACATCTAACTTGCATACACAAAGGAGGCAAATGTGTAAAGGAGAAAGGAATATAGAAATATTAATGTACTTTAATGAACAAGAATGGAAGAGAGAGGCCCTTGTTGAAGGATAAACATAATCAGACACACGTTGGCCAAATGGCTAGTTTCAGTTCTGTAAATACAATGTATAGCCACTTAGCAAACATGAGAATAGAACTGAGGTCAAGATGTGATCTTATTCACTAGCAGTGCCAACTTGAGAGACTGGAGGGCCAACTTAGTTGTTATTGGATCTTTGAGTGTAAGCAAATGAAGTGGCTGAGAATAACATATCCTTGGTTAGTAAGAGAAGGGCAGAAACAAATAGTCTTGGTTGATTACAGCCGCTAAATTCGAAAGGGAATCAGGAAGCAATTTTCAGCAATGAGAAGTTGTGGTAAAATAAAAGTAATGGGAATGCTGGGTGGTGAATTAAATTTAAGATGACCAGAATTGGGACAACAGGGGAGAGGGAATGAGGCTGATTGAATGGCTCTCAAAGAGGGAGAATTAGCCAAAAAACAAGGTATGTTGAATGTCCCTCTGGGCCATACAAAACATAATGTCTAGAACCTAACAGAATTCAACAGCATAGCTATGATTTAAACAGCTATGAGAAGCGTCATACAACATTGCCAGGGGAAGGAAACGGTGAAACATGATTAATCTGGAGGCACTAGAGTTTCTCAGTTTTGGG